>NW_026967594.1:0-49198 GCF_028390025.1 Pseudophryne corroboree | reverse complement strand
TTAACTGGTTGTTATCACGTGTTATACGGTGTGATTGGTGTGGCTGGTATGAATCTTGCCCTGAATTATCAAAATCCTTTCCTTGTACTGTCAGCTCTTCTGGGCACAGTTTCTCTAACTGAGGTCTGGAGGAGGGGCATAGAGGGAGGAGCCAGTGCACACCAGAACCTAAATTCTTTCTTAACGTGCCCATGTCTCCTGTGGAGCCGTCTATCCCCATGGTCCTTACGGAATCCCCAGCATCCACTACGGACTACGAGAAATAGATTTACCGGTAAGTAAAATCTTATTTTATACTTCATGGTTAGTTGCCAGTACAAGAGAGAGATATATCTAAGTCTTATTATAATATTACATTTGTTATTGTGAGTGTTCTCAGGAGGGTGGACACAATGATAGTCTGAGACACAATATTATAAAGCCTTCATTAAAAGTTATGTTTTATTATGCACACACATTTACAATTAAGTGTCCCAGAGAGTCGTCTTCTCCTATTGTTTACAAGATTAATATTGTTACAGAAATTGACACATTTCCATAATGTATTTTATTTCCAGCAGAGGGACACACAAGCAGGAACATCTCAGAAGGACATCTAATGTTATCCCCGGATTGTGAAATAAGAGATAATGACAGTATACAGGATTCTCCAGGAGCTAATCCTATTACCCCAATTATACATCCAGCTCTATCAGCTGATCCCCCTGATCCTGGGAGTAGGGACTTCATCAGGAGGTCTTCGCACAGATTGCAAGTCAGTGGGGACTGCCAAAGATAGACATGATGGCGTCCCGCCTCAACAAAAAGCTACAGAGGTATTGTGCCAGATCAAAAGACCTTCAGGCGGTAGCTGTAGATGCCCTGGTTACACCGTGGGTGTTCCAGTCGGTCTATGTGTTTCCTCCTCTTCCTCTCATACCCAAGGTGTTGAGAATAATAAGAAAAAGAGGAGTGAGAACAATTCTTATTGTTCCAGATTGGCTACGAAGGACCTGGTATCCGGATCTGCTGGAAATTCTCACAGAGGACCCGTGGCCTCTTCCTCTAAGACAGGATCTGTTGCAACAGCGGCCCTGTCTGTTCCAAGACTTACCGCGGCTGCGTTTGACGGCATGGCGGTTGAATGCCGGATCCTAGCTGAAAAGGGCATTCCGGATGAGGTCATTCCTACGCTGATAAAGGCTAGGAAGGACGTGACATCTAAACATTATCACCAAATATCGCGAAAATATGTTTCTTGGTGTGAGGCCAGGAATGCTCCGACGGAGGAATTCCAGCTGGGCCATTTCCTTCACTTCCTACAGTCCGGAGTGAATTTGGGCCTAAAATTGGTCTCCATTAAAGTCCAGATTTCGGCCCTATCCATTTTCTTTCAAAAGGAATTGGCTTCTCTACCGGAAATCCAGACGTTTGTAAAGGGAGTGCTGCATATTCAGCCTCCTTTTGTGCCTCCAGTGTCACCTTGGGATCTTAACGTGGTGTTAGGCTTCTTGAAATCCCACTGGTTTGAACCACTTAAATTGGTGGAGTTGAAATATCTCGCGTGGAAGGTGGTCATGCTATTAGCCTTGGCTTCGGCCAGGCGCGTGTCAGAGTTGGCGGCTTTGTCACATAAAAGCCCCTATCTGGTTTTCCATATGGATAGAGCAGAATTGCAGACCCGTCCACAATTTCTGCCAAAAGTGGTTTCATCTGTTCATATGAATCAACCTATTGTCGTGCCTGTGGCTACTAGTGACTTGGAGGATTCCGAGTTGCTTGTTGTGGTCAGGGCTTTGAAGCTTTATGTAGCCAGAATGGCTAGGGTCAGGAAAACAGAGTCGTTGTTTATCCTGTATGCATCCAACAAGCTGGGTGCTCCTGCATCAAAGCAAACTATTGCTCGCTGGATCTGTAACACGATTCAGCAGGCTCATTTGGCGGCTGGATTACCGCTGCCAAAATCAGTTAAGGCCCATTCCACTAGGAAGGTGGGCTCTTCTTGGGCGGCTGCCCGAGGGGTCTCTGCATTACAACTTTGCCAAGCGGCTACTTGGTCAGGTTCAAATACTTTTGCAAAGTTCTACAAGTTTGATACCCTGGCTGAGCAGGACCTTTTGTTTGCTCAATTGGTGCTGCAGAGTCATCTGCACTCTCCCCCCCGTTTGGGAGCTTTGGTATAATCCCCATGGTCCTTACGGAGTCCCCAGCATCCACTAGGACGTTAGAGAAAATAAGATTTTACCTACCGGTAAATCTATTTCTCGTAGTCTGTAGTGGATGCTGGGCGCCCGTCCCAAGTGCGGACTTTTCTGCAAGACTTGTATATAGTTATTGTTTCAATAAGGGTTGAGTTATGGTTGCATCTGGGTTTGACCTGATGCTCTGTTTTTTGTCATACTGTTAACTGGTTGTTATCACGTGTTATACGGTGTGATTGGTGTGGCTGGTATGAATCTTGCCCTGAATTATCAAAATCCTTTTCTTGTACTGTCAGCTCTTCTGGGCACAGTTTCTCTAACTGAGGTCTGGAGGAGGGGCATAGAGGGAGGAGCCAGTGCACACCAGAACCTAAATTCTTTCTTAAAGTGCCCATGTCTCCTGTGGAGCCGTCTATCCCCATGGTCCTTACGGAATCCCCAGCATCCACTACGGACTACGAGAAATAGATTTACCGGTAAGTAAAATCTTATTTTATACTTCATGGTTAGTTGCCAGTACAAGAGAGAGATATATCTAAGTCTTATTATAATATTACATTTGTTATTGTGAGTGTTCTCAGAAGGGTGGACACAATGATAGTCTGAGACATAATATTATAAAGCCTTCATTAAAAGTTATGTTTTATTATACACACACATTTACATTTAAATGTGTCCCAGAGAGTCATCTTCTCCTATTGTTTACAAGATTAATATTGTTACAGAAATTGACACATTTCCATAATGTATTTTATTTCCAGCAGAGGGACACACAAGCAGGAATATCTCAGAAGGACATCTAATGTTATCCCTGGATTCTGAAATAACCGATAATGACAGTAGACAGGATTATCCAGGAGCTAACCCCATTACCCCAATTATTCATCCAGGTCTATCAGCTGATCCCCCTGATCCTGGGAAATGTTCTCCTGATCACGCTTATATTGGTGCATCTGTTACAGCTCTAACAGTAGATACAGTGTTTCCATGTTCTATAGATGCCAAATGTTTTACACAGAACACAAAGCTTCATCAGCCAGCTAAGGCAGGTGAGAGGCCATTTCCATGTTCTGAGTGTGGGAAATATTTTACATGCAAATCAGCTCTTGTTACACATCAGAGAAGACACACAGGTGAGAAGCCATTTCCATGTTCTGAGTGTGAGAAATGTTTTGCATGGAAATCAAATCTGGTTACACACCAGCAAATTCACACAGGTGAGAAGCCATTTCCATGTTCTGAGTGTGAGAAATGTTTTGCACGGAAATCACATCTTGTTAGACATCAGCAAAGTCACACAGGTGAGAAGCCATTTCCATGTTCTGAGTGTGGGAAATGTTTTGCACAGAAATCAGAACTTGTTATACATCAGAAAAGTCACACAGGTGAGAAGCCATTTCCATGTACTGAGTGTGGGAAATGTTTTGCACATAAATCAGACCTTGTTAAACATCACAGAAGTCACACAGGTGCAAAGCCATTTCCATGTTTTGAGTGTGGGAAATGTTTTGCAATCAAATCAGATCTTGTTAATCATCAGAGAAGTCACACAGGTGAGAAGCCGTTTTCTTGCTCTGAGTGTGGGAAATGTTTTTCCTGGAAATCACTACTTGTTATACATCTGCGAAGTCACACAGGTGAGAATCCATTTCCATGTTCTGAGTGTGGGAAATGTTTTCAACACAAATCACATCTTGTTACACATCAAAGAATTCACACAGGTGAGAAGCCATTTCAATGTTCTGAGTGTGGGAAATGTTTTATCCAGAAATCACAACTTGTTATACATCAGGGAAGTCACACAGGAGAAAGGCCATTTCCATGTTCTGAGTGTAGGAAATGTTTTACAAACAAATCGAATCTTGTTAGACATCAGAGAAGTCACACAGGTGAGAGGCCATTTTCATGTTCTGAGTGTGGGAAATGTTTTGCACGGAAATCAGTACTTGTTGAACATCACAGAAGTCACACAGATGAAAAGCCATTTCCATGTTCTGAGTGTGGGAAATGTTTTGCACACAAATCAGATCTTGTTATACATCAGAGAAGTCACACAGGTGAGAAGCCATATTCCTGTTCTGAGTGTGGGAAATATTTTGCACAGAAATCATATCTTATTACACATCAGAGAAGTCACACAGGTGAGAAGCCATATTCCTGTTCTGAGTGTGGGAAATATTTTGCACAGAAATCATATCTTATTACACATCAGAGAAGTCACACAGGTGAGAAGCCATTTTCTTGCTCTGAGTGTGGGAAATGTTTTATACGGAAATCACAACTTGTTACACATCAGCGAAATCACACAGGTGAGTGGCCATTTCCATCCTCTGTGAAATAAATCAGCACAATAGACATCACTTGGAAACTATTGTACTCTTCTGGAGTATACTTAACATTGCCATGCATTGTTCTTCAAGGTTCTTATCTCCTATGCTTTTTGCAATATACATGCTACAACTGGGTGATATAATCAGATGTCATGCCCTTATCTACCACTGCTATGCAGATGACTTGTCTTTTGCTCCGGATACTGAGAACCCAGTACCAATCCTAAATGGTTGTCTAGCTGAGCTCCATGTGTGGGTGATGCCAGTTGGCTGTGACTCAGTCCTGGTGAAACAGGTCCTTATGGTAGAAGCTCACCAACAAAAGGCAGGGCTACAGCTCAGCTTTGCAAACCAACCAGACTTATGCTTGTGGGTTCAGAGTTACAAAATGCTGATCATGTGGAATCTTGGTGTCCTGGATGGTGGAGTGACACTTAGATATCAGGTATCATCCACAATCCGATCCTCATCTGAGGAACATAGCCAGACTCCAGCACTTTATTCCCTCAGAAGATCTACCTACAGTCATACATGCACTTGTATCATCATGCATAGACTACTGCAATGTCCTCTACCTGGGTCTCCCAGCAAAAGAATTGCACCACTTGTGGCTTGTACAGAATGCAGCAGCCAGTCATATATAACCGGCCCGTTCCTGCCACATAACACCCATTCTCTTCTCCCTTCACCGGCTGCCTGTAAGATGATGACTTACATAATCTTACTGACTCTCCCATCCCTACATGACCAGGGTCCATGGAACCAGAAGCAGCTTCTGCCTCCTTACTGCCTGGTTTCTTCCGTCTGCAGATGAAGGACTGTTACCACCAGTACCAAGAATCCCCAAGAAATTCTGAAATATCAGGGGGGGGGGGGGGGGAGACAGGGTGGTGGCACTATTGCTGTAGCGGGGGCTGCCGGAAGTACTGTCTGTGGGTAATATTGTCCCCAAGCAGTGCTGAGGTGGAAGAGGGGGGGCACAGGGTGGTGAACAGTAGGGGAGACAAGGTAGTTGACAGTAGTGGGGGAAAGACAGGTTGGGGGAGATAGGGCAGGTGGCAGTAGTGGGAAGAGACCGGGCGGGTGGAAGTAGTGAGACAGGGTGGGTGGCAGTAGTGGGGGAGACAGGGAGGGTGGCAGTAGTGGGGGGAGACAGGGAGGGTGGCAGTAGGGGGAGGAGACAGGGCGGTGGCATTAGTGGGGGGAGACAGGGCGGGTGGCAGTAGTGGGGGAGACATGGCGAGTGGCAGTAGTGGGGGTAGACAGGGCAGATGGTCACAGTGCAGTACCAGGGGCTGCTGGAGGCAGTAAAGAGGTGTATGTGTCCCGCACAGAATCAGTTGATAATTAGGCCTAATGATGATTATGCTTCCTTATTTCTAATTAATCCCTTGTATGTGTTACTGTTATTTGCTGTGTCAGCCTTTATGTGTGTTCTGTGTAATAATCCTGAAAGTAGTGCTGCTACCGATCTCATATCATTTGTAGTAACTTGCAAAAAATGAGGAAAAGATAATGTGCACTCTGGAAGTTTATCGGGGGTTAAAGATGAATGCAGATGTGACATCACGCAGCCCCTGGAAAATGGTCCCGGCCCTCCCCATATAGCTAGACAAAAAAATGTGTATTAAAGATATGAAATAAAGTTGTTTAAAAACAAAAGATTTCCGTGAAGTCTTTTTATTTCTCTTACGTCCGAGAGGATGCTGGGGTTCCATTTAGTACCATGGGGTATAGATGGGTCTCTTAGGGGCCATGGGCACTAAGAGTTTAATAGTGTGGGCTGGCTTCTCCCTCTATGCCCCTACCAGACTCAGTTTAGAAAATGTGCCCAGTGAAGCCGGTCACAGCTAGGGGAGCTCCTAGGACTTTCTCATACGTCCTAGAGGATACTGGGGTCCACTTCAGTACCATGGGGTATAGATGGTTCCGTAGGAGCCATGGGCACTTTAAGACTTTTCAAGGGTGTGAACTGGCTCCTCCCTCTATGCCCCTCCTCCAGACCTCAGTTTAGAAAATGCCCAGGCAGACTGGATGCACTCCAGGGGAGCTCTACTGAGTTTCTCTGAAAGACATGTTAGGTTTTTTATTTTCAGGGAGGACTGCTGGCAACAGTCTCCCTGCTTCGTGGCACTTAGGGGGCAGAAGTAGGAACCAACTTCCTGAATAGTTTCATGGCTCTGCTCCTGGCTGACAGGACACCACTAGCTCCTGAAGGGTAATTAAAGCTAGCTGCGGTTCTCTGCTCACTCCCCCAGCTCGCCGCCACCCCCTTACAGAGCCAGAAGACAGGTGAGTGTAAGAAGAAAAGGATCTTCAGTCATCATGATGGCTAAAAGGTACCGCGCAGCGGGCGGGAATGCTGCGCGCCATGCTACCCATCACACTCAGGCACTGCAGGGCGTGGGGGGGTGCACTGGGCAGCATGAAAACTAGTAAAACTAGCAGATAAGGGGCATAAGTTGCTGAGGCACAGTCCTACCCCCGCCAGTATAAATAGCAAAAAGTCTGAGGAAAAACGTGCCATAACGGGGGCGGGGCTTCCTCAGTCAGCCAGCACACTGCTCCGCGTCATTTTCTCTCCTTCCAGGATGCAGATAAGAATGCTGGTCCTCCACTGCTGAACCAAGTATCAGGGTGCAAAATGGAGGGTACAGTGAAATTTGGTGCTATACATTGTGTTATCATTATAAAAGCGCTGCAGGTCTGTGGGCATTTTGTGTTTCACAGACATTTTATTGCTGGTGCTGGGTTGTGAACTGGCAATTCCTATCGGTGTCCTGACAGATTTTACTGTGGGTCTGTCCCCTATAAGTCTCGGAGTGTCTGTGGTGTGGTGTGCACGTGTGTGACATGTCTGAGGCAGGGAGCTCTTCCCCTGAGGGAACCATTATGGGGACACAGAGTTGTAATGTGGTGGCGCTGCCGGCACACCATGAGCCTGGGTGAAAGAATTACGTGATACTGTGAATCATATCAGTAAGAGATTAAATAAGTCTGAGTCTCATGCAGAAAACGAGAAAATCAGTGGAAGATGTGATTTTTAGTGGTTCTGCTTTTTCATCCGCAGGCGACCCCTCTGGGTCACATAAAAGACCATTTGCAGAAATAGTACAACTGATACCAACACGGGTTCTGATTCCTGTGTCGACACTAGTGATCCCAGGGAAATAGATCCTAAATTGTCAAAAAGCATTCAATATATTATTGTTGCTATAACGGAGGTTTTGGAAGTTACTGAAGCCCCTCCTGTACCTCAGGAGGCTTATTTTTATAAAGAAAAGAAAATGAATCTAGCCTTCCCTCCTCACGAGCTAAATACTCTCTTTGAGGGAACTTGGGCAAACCCTGAAAATAAATTTCAGATTCCCAAAAGGATTCAGGTAGCTTTTCCTTTCCCGGCAGAGGACAGGAAAAGGTGGGAGTCATCCCCTGTTTTAGACAGTGCCCTGTCACGGTTAACAAAAAAGGTGATTCTCCCTGCACCTGGGACGGCTTCACTAATGGAGCCGGCAGACTGCAAGTTGGAGACTACGTTAAAATCTGTGGCCAATGGTACACTGCTCAGGCCCACCATTGCTTGCGTGTGGGTGAGTAGGGCTATCGAAAAAAATGGTCAGATAACTTGTCATCTGAAATTGATACGATAAATAGAGACGAGATTCTCCTAAAGTTAGGTTGAAGGATATTGGTCTTTTTGGTTCAAGAGCTGCTACCATGGCAGTCTCGGCTCGGAGGGCGTTGTGGATTCGCCGTGGAATGCAAGCGCAGATTCAAAAGAAATATGGAGGCTCTCCAGTATAAAGGTGAAGCCTTGTTTGGAGATGGGCTGGATGCGTTGGTCTCTGCGGCTACCGAAGGTAAGTCGACATTCTTGCCTTATGCTCCTGCACCGGCGAAAAAGACATCACTCAGATGCAGTCCTTTTGGCCCAACAAATACAAAAAGGCCAAAGGTTCCCCCTTCTTTACAGGTAGAGTGAGAGGATGAGGAAAAAAGTCAGCAGCGTCTCCTGGATCGCAGGAGCAGGAGTCCACCCCTGCTTCTGCCAAATCTGCAGCATGATGCTGGGTCTCCCTTGCGGGAGTCCGCTCGGGTGAGAGCACGTCTGAAACTTTTCGGTCAGATCTGGGCTCAATCTGGCCTGGGCCCATGTATACAAGCTGGAGTTTCAAGACGTCCCCCTATGCCGATTTTTCAAATCGACCTTACCAGCTTCTCTTCCAGAGAAGTAGTAAAGGCTGCAATACAGAAATTAGGTTTTTAGTCAAGCCTCTTCGTAGTTCCGAAGCCGGACGACTCAGTCAGACCAATTCCAATCCTGAAATCTCTGAATCTCTACCTGAAAAGGTTCAAGTTCAAGATGGAATCTCTGAGGGCAGTGATTTCCAGTCTGGAGGAAGGAGATGTCATGGTGTCGGTAGACATAAAAGATGCCTACTTACATGTTCCCATTTATCCTCCACATCAGGTTTATCTGAGGTTCGCAGTACAGGATTGCCATTACCAGTTTCAGACATTGCTGTTCGGACTCTCCACGGCACCGAGGGTGTTCACGAAGGTGATGGCAGAGATAATAGTCCTCCTTCGACAACAAGGAGTCAATATAATTCCTTACCTGGACGAACTCCTGATAAAAGCGAGATTCAAGGAATGGTTGGTGCAGAATATTGCACTCTCCCTGTCAGTGCTCCAACAACATAGTTGGATTTTGAATTTTCCAAAGTCGCAGTTGGAACCAACGACAAGATTGTCTTTTCTAGGGAAGATACTTGACACAGAAGTTCAGCGGGTATTTCTTCCAGTTGAAAAAGATCCAGAAAACGGTCAAACGAGTTTTGAAACTGACGAGAGTGTCGATACATCAATGCATTTGGTTGTTGGGAAAGATGGTAGCGGCCTACGAGGCCATACAGTTTTCCAGATTCCATGCCAGAGTATTCCAATGGGATCTGTTAGACAAGTGATCCGGATCCCACCTACACATGCACCAGAGGATAATCCTGTCCTCCGAAGCCAGGATTTCGCTCCTGTGGTGGCTGCACTGTTCTCACCTACTAGAGGGTCGCAGGTTCGAGATTCAGGACTGTGTCCTAGTAACCACAGATGCAAGTCTCTAAGGCTGGGGTGCAGTCACAAGAGTTTCCAAGGAAAATGGTCAAGTCAGGAATCCTGTCTTCACATAAACGTTCTGGAATTGAGAGCCATTTACAACGGCCTTCTACAAGATCAGCCAGTGCAGATCCAGTCAGACAATGTAACAGCAGTCGCATACATAAACCATCAAGGCGGAACGAAAAGCAGAGCGGCAATGGCAGAGGTGACAAAGATCCTCCTCTGGGCAGAAAGACATGCAAGAGCTTTGTCGGCAATTTTCATTCCGGGAGTGGACAACTGGGAAGCAGACTCCCTCAGCAGACACGATCTCCAACCAGGGGAGTGGGGCCTTCACCAAGAAGTCTTCGCAGAGGTGACAAGTCTTTGGGGAGTCCCTCAAGTAGACATGATGGCATCTCGTCTCAACAAGAAGCTTCAGAGATATTGTTCCAGGTCGAGAGACCCTCAAGCAGTAGCAGTGGATGCACTGATGACCCAGTTGGTGTTTCGGTTGGTATATGTCTTCCCTCCACTTCCACTAATACCAAAAGTTCTCAAAATAATAAGAATAACAAGGGTTCGACTAATCCTCATTGCCCCAGACTGGCCAAGGAGGGCTTGGTATCCAGATCTTCAGCAGTTGCTCATGGATGATCCTCGGCCTCTTCCTCCTCGCGAGGACCTGCTGCAGCAGGGGCTGTGCATGTATCAAGACTTACCGTGGCTACGTTTGACGGCATGGCTGTTGAGAGCCGGGTTCCTAGCCCGAAAGGGGATTCCTACGGAAGTCATTCCCACTCTTGTTCAGGCCAGGAAAGGAGTAATGTTTAAACATTACCACCATATTTGGAGAAAATATGTGTCATGGTGTGAATCCAAGAAGGCTCCTACGGAAGAGTTTCAGTTGGGACGTTTTCTCCATTTTCTGCAGGCAGGTGTGGATATGGGCCTAAGATTGGGTTCAATCAAGGTTCAGATTTTGGCCTTGTTAGTTTTCTTACAAAAACAATTGGCCTCCCTTCCAGAAGTTCAGACGGTCGTGAAAGGGATGCTGCACATCCAACCTCCATTTGTGTCTCCGGTGGCACCTTGGGACCTTAATGTGGGGTTGCAGTTCCTTCAATCAGATTGGTTTGAACCTCTGCAGTGTTATGATTCCTGTACTCCAGACCGGAGAAGATCTTATGGCAGGGATCTGAGTACAGGAACAATATGCTGGTTGTGGGAGCTGGAGAGCCTAGTAACCCCTGGCGCCCTAACTCCGTTGTCTCGCCCGTGTTATCAGAAATCCCCTGCGAGACTATGGTTGCTTGAGCCCATGGCAGCCGCGTTCGAAGGGCGGATTATGTCTGCCCAACCCCGATGCCCCCGCAGGTCTTAATGGGAGACAAGGGGAAGTCCGAGACAGGGTGATAACAAGGGGCCCTCTGACTAAGCAACCAAGCCAGGGATTACAAGCTAACTAAACTAAATCAAAAGGTATGCGCGGACTAGCCGCCAGGGAAAAGGACAACCAAAGATCCACTGATCCGACACTCCTATCCGGCACCGCTGGACACCAGAGTGGATCTTGTGGAAGCGGAATCCTCCGCAAAGCTCCAGAACACAATATAAACAAAATAATAAACTGTAGCGGACACGCCGCAACACCAGCAACAGCGACTCACGAACACCACCAGATGTTAAAGGTGCTCGGTCAGACTCCAGGAACAGATGGTAACTTCCGAGTACAGGATCTCTGAGGACAGGAACAATCGAATGGACCGGGACTGGGAACTCTCTGTAGCAGACTCAGGCAAACAGGAAGCTATCACCGGCGTCTGTGGGAAGTCCAAAGGGAGCCTATAACTGTGGGCTCCCCAATCAGGAGCCAGACAGGGTAATTAATAGTAATGCCGTGCAGCTTGCATGCTGCACGGCCAGCACATGATGATTTAATTACAGAAGACCCAGCAACGGGGAACGCGGCCCGAACGTGGCGTCCCCGTTGCTAAGGTCCGGGCGGCTGCGTGCGCCCGGCGTCAGCGTTGCCAGGGAGCCGGCGGCTGCGTGCGCCCGGCGTCAGCGTTGCCAGGGAGCCGGTGGCTGCACGCGCCCGGCGTCCCTGGTTGCTAGGCGCCGGGCCGCACCGCTGATCGGACCCCGGCGCCTAACATGCAGGAGATAAAATTGAAGTTTCTCACTTGGAAAGTGGTAATGCTCTTGGCCTTGGCATCCGCAAGGCGGGTGTCTGAGTTGGCGGCCTTGACTCACAAGAGTCCTTACCTGATCTTCCATGAAGATTGGGCAGAGTTGAGAACTCGCCAACAATTTTTTCCGAAGGTGGTTTCGTCTTTCCATATAAACCAGCCTATTGTGGTGCCAGTGGCTACTGACACTTTCACTGTGTCAAAGTCTCTGGATGTGGTTAGCGCTTTGAAAATTTATGTCGCAAGAACAGCTAGGATACGAAAAACTGAGGCTCTGTTTGTCCTGTATGCTCCCAACATGATTGGGTGTCCTGCTTCTAAGCAGACCATTGCGCACTGGATCAGAGGGACGATTCAGCACGCTCATTCCACGGCAGGATTGCCGATACCGAAGTCGGTAAATGCCCATTCTACTAGAAAGGTGGGCTCATCCTGGGTGGCTGCCCGGGTGATCTCGGCGTTACAGCTTTGCCGAGCAGCTACTTGGTCAGGGGCAAACACGTTTGCAAAGTTTTATAAGTTTGACACCTTGGCCGATGAGGACCTCAAGTTTGGTCAATCCGTGCTGCAGGGTCATCATAGAAACATAGAATCATAGAATTTGACGGCAGATAAGAACCACTTGGCCCATCTAGTCTGCCCCTTTTTTTTTATCCTTTAGGTAATCTCAACCCTTTTTGATCATCTGCACTCTCCCACCCGTACTGGAGATTTGGTATAACCCCATGATACTGAAGTGGACCCCAGCATCCTCTAGGACGTATGAAGAAACAGGATTTTAATACCTACCGGTAAATCCTTTTCTCCTAGTCCGTAGAGGATGCTGGGCACCCAACCCAGTGCGTACTTTACCTGCAGTTGTTAGTTTTGTAGTTACACAAGTGTTGTGTTGCTGCAAAAGTGTTCATGCCCATTGGCATGTGTTGTGTTGAAAGCCATGTTGTGCGGCATGGTTGAGGTGTGAGCTGGTATGAATCTCACCATTCATTTAAAAGTAAATCCTTTCCTCGAAATGTCCGTCTCCCTGGGCACAATTCCTATACTGAGGTCTGGAGGAGGGGCATAGAGGGAGGAGCGAGTTCACACCCTTGAAAAGTCTTAAAGTGCCCATGGCTCCTGCGGAACCGTCTATACCCCATGGCACTGAAGTGGACCCCACCATCCTCTATAGACTAGGACAGGCATTCCCAACCGCGGTCCTCAAGGCACACCAACAGTGCAGGTTTTAGTGATATTCAGGCTTCAGCACGGATGGTTAGATCAAAATAACTGAGCTACTAATTAAGTCGGTATCCGGTCAGTTTATCTACCTACACTAGATCGACAATCCAAAGGTTGACACCACTTAATCGAACAACGAATGATCGACAACTACACATGATCGACAATCAAATGATCGACTGAATACCAAGATCGACATCGCACTCATTGACAGCATCACCACATGGGCAAATCCGAAAAAAGAAAAACAATAGTGCGACAAACATATGATCGACATAATTAAACATCTACGTGGCACATAATCTACAATACAAACATCGACTGACTATAAATAGATAATATGTTAGATCGACACAAACATGATCGACAAAAACTAGCATCGACGGGACAAATAATCGAAAAATAAATCATCGACATATTACCCGACAGACTACACATTAGATCAATCAATGCATATGATCGACATTCATTTTTATCGACCAAACATATGTCAGACAGTCGGACACAGACATACACCAGATAGTCAAAATTATACATCAACAAATTACCTGATCGACAAACGTAACAATCGACTGAATAAATGATCTACAACTGTTACAGCGGCATACATTAGATCCAACCACAATACATCGACACCAACATTTGTTAGATTATACTCTGCTTCGATAGTACAAATGATCGACATTCGACTACAGCTGACACTATCGTCCACCTAGCCAACCGCGCCCCTATATTCATTTCATCACCCCTCCCTCCACCGCGACCCCGCTATCCACAGCCGTCTACTACCCCTAGACGCTGCCGCCCACACCAGTCCGTCACCCGCTAATCTAGCGGAGGCGACCAGCATCCTTGCCCGTGGCACTACAGGTGCCAAAATGCCCGCCACACCTTCACCAACACTACAGTTGACTCTACCGTCCACCTAGCCAACCACGCCCCTATATTCATTTCATCATCCCTCCAACGGTCCACCGCAACCCCGCTATCCACAGCCGTCTACTAGACGCTGCCGCCCACACCAGTCCGTCACCCGCTAATCTAGCGGAGGCGACCAGCATCCTTGCCCGTGGCACTACAGGTGCCAAAATGCCCCCCCCACACCTTTACCCATAATTCTGTTATCCATGTTTCATAATAAACCTTATATTTTTTCTACATCATAAGTATAGTATTCAATGAAATTTAAAGAAAGCACTTAGGCCTCTTTATCAAACAGGTTCATATAAAGTTTGTTACTGGCGTCAAAGTGTCTGCTATAAATCATTGTCAATGAACCCCGTGACTCATTCCAAACTTAAAGTTCACAAGGTTATTTTATTTAAAGTTAACTATCACAAGGTTATTTTATTTAAATATTGAAGAAGCACAGTGATTGGCCAGAATTTTTTTTTCTAAACACTCCCATCTTAAAGTGTATAAAACCTTTAGCTAACAAACCATCAGCCACATCTATTATATTTAAGATTTGGGAAGATTTAAACATTTCAAGTGATCTACAATGGCTAATCAAACGGAATGTATCCTGGTTCCTTCTCATCGAGGAATGCTCTTAAACTTGACGGATACCTTCTCGCAAAGAATAAGCAGCATCTTGATGTAGTGTACTGGCACTGCACAGAGCGCAAGACAAGCTATTGTCCTTGTTTTGCGAAGACCACCATTGTTAATGGACAGCACATATTAAATACCCATGGAGACCATAACCATCCTCCACGACCCGAAAAAACGGTGATCAACATCGCGAAAGCATGTATTAAAGAACGGGCAAAGCAAAGTAATGATCCCCCTGCACAAATCATCCAACAGGTAACGTCTCGGATGCCATCGACAAGTGCGGCATATCTGCCAAACAGGGATGCCCTCCGTCAAATGGTCAAAAGGGCAAGGCGAGATGATTTCCCTATTGAGCCCAGTACCTTGGAGGAGATAGATGTCCCTCAAAATCTAGCCTTTCTAAATGAGGTTGAATTTCTAGTGAAGGACAGTGTTTTTCATAATGAAAGAACATTGGCCCTCATTCTGAGTTGTTCGCTCTGTATTTTTTATCGCATCGCAGCAATTTTCCGCTTAGTGCGCATGCGCAATGTCCGCACTGCGACTGCGCCAAGTAAATTTGCTAAGAAGTTAGTATTTTTACTCACGGCTTTTTCTTCGCTCTGGCGATCGTAATGTGATTGACAGGAAATGGGTGTTTCTGGGCGGAAACAGGACGTTTTATGGGCGTGTGGGAAAAAATGCTACCGTTTCCGGAAAAAACGCAGGAGTGGCCGTAGAAACGGGGGAGTGTCTGGGCGAACGCTGGGTGTGTTTGTGACGTCAAACCAGGAACGACAAGCACTGAACTGTTCGCAGATGCCGAGTAAGTCTGAAGCTACTCTGAAACTGCTAAGAAGTGTGCTAATCGCAATATTGCAAATACATCGTTCGCAATTTTAAGAAGCTAAGATTCACTCCCAGTAGGCGGCGACTTAGCGTGAGTAAATCTGCTAAAATCAGCTTGCGAGCGAACAACTCGGAATGACCACCCTTGCTCTTTACTACAGAGGAGAATGTAAAAAAGCTGCATGAGGCCTCATACTGGGTGATGGATGGAACATTCAAAACTTGTCCCACCCTATTTCGACAGATATATTCCATTCACGCTCTGGTTGGCACTGATGAGCAAACACAGTGTTTTTTGCCTCTAGTCTACGCATTGTTAAGTAGTAAGACTGAGGACTGCTATGTCCGCCTTCTGGAAGATTTGCAGGAATATGGTGGACAATTTGATTTAGAATTTGCACATATGTATATTGTTACAGACTTTGAAAACTCTGCTATCCAAGCATGCAAACGTGTTTTCCCTTCCAGCACTCACAAATGCTGTTTATTCCATTTTGGTCAAAACATTTGGCGCACATTACAATCCACAGGACTTGCCACCCAATATGGCAAAGACATGGAATTTTCTATGCTACTGAGGCATCTGCAAGCCCTTGCTTTTCTCCCATCTGGAGATATTCCTGCAGCATTTGAAGAATGAAAAGATAAAATGCCCCCTAATGCCGCACCATTAGTCACTTATTTTGAGGAGACTTACATATTAGGTCGTATTAGAACAGCACGAAGTCAGACCAGATCTCACCCACTATTTCCACTAAATATATGGTCAGTGCATGAAAATATCCTTGTAGGCGTTCCAAGAACCCAGAACAAGTTGGAAGGATGGCATAAAAGATGGAATACTATCCTAGGCGAAAAGAAATTAGGAGTTTATCGTGTTATCGAATGTTTTTACAAAGAACAGCAGGTAACAACTACACTCCTGGAAAAAAGAAATGCCAATGTCCTGAGAACCCCAACGAAGCAGGAATTAATAACCAGGGAAGAAGCAATCCTGAGATGTGTTGACCAGCTAGGAATTGTCCCGTGTATGGATTATCTCCGGGGCATAGCTTTCCATCTACGTTTAGACTGAGTTCTTCTTTCCTTCCTCGTTTCTAATAGTTATACTTCCTTACAAAATTTGCATTTCCGGTTTATTTTTTAAGGAGTTATGTTGGATTCAACAATTGTTTTTGTTAAGTTTATAATTATACAAAGTTTCCATTTAAATATTATGGAATGATGGATGGATCAATACTTATTTTCTATATTTGGTTAGTATACTTTATAATCTCAAACTTACGATGAATATAACACTTTAAAGATTAATGAAAACTAGATTCTCATCAATATATTTATATATGCTCTTTATAATATTAACACACTGTATCCTTATTTATGTATTTATGTAAATCCATATAAAATATTTTAATCCTTCACCCTGCTAACCTTATCCCCTCTCTTCACCCTGCTTGTGCCTTCACCTAGTCGCTGCTGCCTATACATCACACCCTATTCCCACACTGTCACAACTGAGGGCCTGAGCTGACGGGAGGCAGCCTCAGTTGTAGGGGCTGAGATGTACCGGAACCTGGGAGGTTGTATCAGACCCCTGGACATGTAAGTAACATGAATAATAACTGCCCGAAGGCGTGACCACGACAACTTAGATAAAAGTCAATGATGTTTATTATGACAACTCCGCATCACAGCAGCAATAAAAGAAAACGTAAAAGTCAGCAAAGAATAAATACAGTTCCTGAGTACTACAGCATGGCAGGAGCCACAGGGCACTGGTAGTGTGAGATAGTTCTTATGATCTTCTAGATGGAAAGTCCTTACCAGGCCCGGCTGTAGCAATGGAGATAACCCAGGATTGTACCAGCTGGTGTTCCAGGAAGAGCTGGGTTGCTGAAGGTAAAACAGCTGCTGTGGATACTGGCTGGAACCAGACTGTTGTTAGCACGGAGTGGATACTGGCTGGAACCAGTTAAATAATAAATGAACTTTGGGAGCGATGAAATGTGAACTGAAATGTAGAACTTGAGAGCGGAGAAATAATAATTCCGGTGGAGAGTGGTAAAGTGTAGAAAGGACACCGGCCCTTTAAGGGAAGCTGTACTCTGCTGGAAGCTGATAGTGTTGTAGCTGGAAACAGATGAATCCACAATGGATTGGAGAGTCAGGCTACACCGCAGGTGGAATGCTGGTGCGGGTCTCTATGGTGGAAGTCTTGAGACAGGAGCTGGAACCTGGAAGACAATCATAGAAGAGAGACAAACAGGAACTAGGTTTGACAACCAAAGCACTGACGTCTTCCTTGCTCAGGTACAGCTTACTTATACCTGCAACAAGGAAGGGGTTGGCTAGGCAATTATGCAAATCAACAACACAGACAGCAGATTGGTGGAAATGATCAGATGACAGAATCCAAGATGGCTGCGCCCATGCAGACACTTGGAGGGAAGTTTGGTTTGTAATCCATGTGGTCTGGGAAACAGTAATGGCGGCGCCGGCCACCGGAGACAGGAGACGCCAGGCTGATAGATGCACATTTAACCACGCGGGCACAGCGGAGGCCGCGGCTGATGAAAAGACCCCTCTGCATGTGGAAACTCAGGAACAGCGGAATCCGGTCCTGGAACGCTGAGCCCGCCTTAGGAGGCATCTGAAGGGTAAGTAATGGCGTCCAGATACCCGGATCGTGACAGCACCCCCCCCCTTTAGGAGTGGCCCCAGGACACTTCTTAGGCTTTAAAGGAAACTTTGCGTGGAAATTTCGGACCAAGGCAGGAGCATGGACGTCAGAGGCATTGGTCCAAGAGCGTTCTTCAGGACCATAGCCCTTCCAGTCAATGAGATACTGAAGTTGACCGTAACGGTGACGTGAGTCCAGGATCTTGGCCACTTCATACTCAACGCCTTGTTGAGTTTGGACTTTCGGAGTTGGTGGAAGTGAGGAATGAAACCGATTCAAGATTAGCGGTTTCAACAGGGAAACATGGAATGTCCTGGGTATTTTTAAGAAGGGAGGTAACTGGAGTCTGTAAGCAACAGGATTGATGACTTGATCAATTTTAAAAGGACCGATGTAGCGAGGTGCAAACTTCATACTGGGAACTCTTAACCTCAAATTCTTCGTGGATAACCATACCCGATCACCCACCTTGAGAGCAGGAACTGCTCGACGCTTCTTATCCGCAAACTTCTTGTACCTGAACGATGCCTTGAGCAGAGCTGATCGTACGCTCTTCCAGATATTGGCAAACTGATGCAAGGTGATATCCACTGCGGGAACAGAAGTTGCTGGAAGCGGTTGGAACTCAGGGACTTTAGGGTGGAATCCAAAGTTGGTGAAGAATGGTGTTGAGGAAGATGAAGAATGATACTGGTTGTTATGACAGAACTCGGCCCAGGGAAGTAATTGAACCCAGTCATCTTGAGAGGAGGACACATAGATGCGGAGGAAGGCCTCCAAGTCCTGATTCACCCTCTCAGTTTGACCATTGGTCTGAGGATGGTAAGCCGTGGAAAACTTTAACTTGACTTGGAGGACTTGACATAAACTTCGCCAGAATTTGGCTGTGAATTGAACTCCTCGATCTGAGATAATTTCTTCTGGAAGACCGTGGAGTCGGAAGATCTCTTGTATGAATACTTGAGCCAACTTGGAAGCTGACGGAAGACCGGTGAGAGGAATGAAGTGTGCCATCTTGGTGAACCGGTCAACTACCACCCAGATGGTATTGAACTTGTTGCACATGGGCAAATCTGTAATAAAATCCATCGACAAATGGGTCCATGGTCGACGGGGAACAGATAGTGGAACCAGTTGCCCCGCAGGCGACTGGCGGGATACTTTATGTTGAGCACACTTTGGGCAAGATGCAATAAACTCCAAAACGTCCTTTTTCAGAGTTGGCCACCAATAGGACCTAGAGATAAACTCCAGGGTTTTTTGGATACCTGTATGTCCGGCAAAACGGGAAGCATGGGCCCAATGCATGAGCTTCTTCCTTAGTGTCGGCTTCACAAAACTTTTCCCTGATGGGGGCGTAGAGTCCATCCCTACCGTGGAGAATGCCAACGGATTTATAATAGGATGCTTGTCTGAAGACTCTGACTCATTTTCTTGCTCCCATGAGCGGGAAAGGGCATCGGCCTTGCGATTCTGAGAGCCCGGACAGAACTGGAGTTTAAAGTCGAACCTGGAAAAGAAAAGTGCCCATCTGGCCTGACGAGGGTTGAGACATTGTGCGCCTTTTAGATATAGAAGGTTCTTGTGGTCTGTAAGGATGGTGATTGAATGAGAAGCTCCCTCCAACAGATATCGCCACTCCTCTAGAGCGAGCTTGATGGCTAGCAACTCCTGGTCGCCAATGGCATAGTTGCGCTCCGCTGGGGAGAACTTCCGTGAGAAGAAACTGCAAGGATGTAAATGACCATCTTTAGCCCTCTGAGATAACACCGCTCCTACTCCAACGGAGGAGGCATCCACCTCTAAGATGAAAGGAGAGTCGATGTCAGGCTGTTTCAGGACAGGTGCAGAGATGAACCTCTGTTTTAAAAGATGAAAAGCTTGCATGGCTTCTTCAGACCACTTGGACGGGTTAGCACCCTTCTTGGTGAAAGCAGTAATAGGCGCCACAATGGTGGAAAAGTCTCGTATAAACTTTCGGTAATAATTGGCGAACCCTAAGAACCTCTGGACCCCTTTGAGGGTTAAGGGTACCGGCCAATTCTGGATTGCTTGTAGTTTCTCAGGATCCATCTCTAGTCCGGAACCGGACACAATGTACCCTAGAAACGGAATGGACTTGACTTCAAAGACGCATTTCTCTAATTTGCAGTAGAGATGATTGACACGGAGACGGGACAGAACCTCCTTTACCCAGAAACGATGTTCCTCTAAATCGTTGGCAAAAATGAGGATATCATCTAGATAGACCACGACATGACGGTATAGAATGTCTCTGAAGATCTCATTGACGAAATGCTGGAAGACAGCTGGAGCATTGCTCAATCCGAAGGGCATGACGAGGTACTCATAATGTCCGTCACGGGTGTTAAATGCGGTCTTCCACTCGTCACCCTCACGGATCCGGATGAGATTGTATGCACCTCTCAGGTCCAGCTTTGTAAAGATGGTAGCTCCGCTAACTCTGTCAAAGAGCTCAGTAATCAGGGGTAAAGGATAGCGGTTCTTGATGGTAATGTCGTTCAAACCTCTGTAGTCGATGCACGGCCGCAGACCACCATCTTTCTTCTTTACAAAAAAGAAACCTGCGCCGGCTGGAGAAGAAGAAGGTCGAATGAACCCCTTTGCTAGGTTCTCTTTAATGTATTCCTCCATAGAATGTGTCTCGGGGAG
This sequence comes from Pseudophryne corroboree, assembly GCF_028390025.1. Lineage (NCBI taxonomy): Eukaryota > Metazoa > Chordata > Amphibia > Anura > Myobatrachidae > Pseudophryne > Pseudophryne corroboree. The sequence goes on along the minus strand of NW_026967594.1, from coordinate 28,443 downwards.
AGACAACGGATAAGTTCGGCCTCGAGGTGGAACCTTCCCTGGAACGAGATCAATCGGGCAGTCCCATTCTCTATGAGGAGGAAGGATATCAGCAGAAGCTTTACTGAACACATCCGTGAAATCTTGATATGGAGGAGGTGGAACATCAGACGACCTGGGGGAGGAAGAACAGACAGGCAACACTTTAAACAAACATGTCTTAGTACAGGAGGAACCCCATGCCAGGATTTGCGTAGTCGTCCAATCAATTGTAGGATTGTGAAGACGGAGCCATGGAAGGCCCAGGACCACAGGATGTGTGGCTCTTGGAATCACTAAAAATGAAATAAGTTCGGAATGAAGAACTCCCACTCTCAGACGAACTGGTAGAGTCCTTAGAGAAATAACTGTATCAAAAATTTTACTGCCATCCACAGCAGTTAAGGAAAAGGACGAAGGAAGTCTCTCGGTGGGTAGGGACCACCGTTTAACATAGGCTTCAGTAATAAAGTTCCCAGCTGCTCCGGAATCCAGGAGGGCAATGACGTTCTGATAACGTTGAGCAACTTGAAGCGAGACTGGGAGGTTACAATCTTGAGGAGATGGAGAGGAGATCATTACTCCTAGCCGGCCCTCTCCTTGGCGAGCTAGGATTTGGAGTTTCCCGGACATTTGGGACAGGCATTAATGGTGTGAGACGGAGCTGCACAATACAGACAGAGAAACTCGGAGAGACGTCTTCGGCGCTCAGCAGGAGTTAAACGGGAACGGCCAATTTGCATGGGTTCATCTGTAGTTGGTGACAGTTGGCGAGGAGGAGGAGTAGAAGATTTTGGAGCAGATGATCTTCCACGCTCAGTTGCTCTCTCTCTGAAACGTAAGTCAACTTTCGTACAAAGTGAGATTAGCTCATCTAACTTGGAGGGTAAGTCTCTGGTAGCTAACTCATCTTTAATACGCTCGGATAAACCATGCCAGAATGCAGCATACAGGGCCTCGTCGTTCCATGCCAGTTCGGATGCCAGGATCTGGAACTGTATAAGATATTGTCCTACAGTACGTGATTCCTGGCGTAAACGGAGAATCTCAGACGAAGCTGAAGTTACCCGGCCTGGCTCGTCGAAGATGCGCCTGAATGTTGACACAAATGCAGTGTAAGAAGATAGCAGGGTGTCGGACCTCTCCCATAACGGTGATGCCCAATCAAGGGCTGAGCCACTGAGAAGAGAAATAATGTAGGCAATTTTTGTACGGTCACTGGGAAAATTGCCAGGTTGTAGCTCAAACTGAATCTCACACTGGTTGAGAAATCCCCTGCAGAATCTTGGAGATCCGTCAAATTTTGCTGGCGTTGGAAGATGAAGACGTGGAGCAGAAATGGGTAAGGTGGGTGGGGTTATAGCTGGAGTCACTGTGGTTGACGCACCAGACGCGCCTGATCCACGGAGAGTTGTCTGAATCCCATCCAGCCGAGTAGAGAGATCCTGGAGACAGCGGATGATGTGGCCCTGTGCAGCCTCCTGATGTTCTAGTCGGGCTGCCAGTTCTTGCATCGGCCTGGCCGCTTGATCCTGGTCTCCGGCTGGATTCATTAGGTCAGTGCTTACTGTCACAACTGAGGGCCTGAGCTGACGGGAGGCAGCCTCAGTTGTAGGGGCTGAGATGTACCGGAACCTGGGAGGTTGTATCAGACCCCTGGACATGTAAGTAACATGAATAATAACTGCCCGAAGGCGTGACCACGACAACTTAGATAAAAGTCAATGATGTTTATTATGACAACTCCGCATCACAGCAGCAATAAAAGAAAACGTAAAAGTCAGCAAAGAATAAATACAGTTCCTGAGTACTACAGCATGGCAGGAGCCACAGGGCACTGGTAGTGTGAGATAGTTCTTATGATCTTCTAGATGGAAAGTCCTTACCAGGCCCGGCTGTAGCAATGGAGATAACCCAGGATTGTACCAGCTGGTGTTCCAGGAAGAGCTGGGTTGCTGAAGGTAAAACAGCTGCTGTGGATACTGGCTGGAACCAGACTGTTGTTAGCACGGAGTGGATACTGGCTGGAACCAGTTAAATAATAAATGAACTTTGGGAGCGATGAAATGTGAACTGAAATGTAGAACTTGAGAGCGGAGAAATAATAATTCCGGTGGAGAGTGGTAAAGTGTAGAAAGGACACCGGCCCTTTAAGGGAAGCTGTACTCTGCTGGAAGCTGATAGTGTTGTAGCTGGAAACAGATGAATCCACAATGGATTGGAGAGTCAGGCTACACCGCAGGTGGAATGCTGGTGCGGGTCTCTATGGTGGAAGTCTTGAGACAGGAGCTGGAACCTGGAAGACAATCATAGAAGAGAGACAAACAGGAACTAGGTTTGACAACCAAAGCACTGACGTCTTCCTTGCTCAGGTACAGCTTACTTATACCTGCAGCAAGGAAGGGGTTGGCTAGGCAATTATGCAAATCAACAACACAGACAGCAGATTGGTGGAAATGATCAGATGACAGAATCCAAGATGGCTGCGCCCATGCAGACACTTGGAGGGAAGTTTGGTTTGTAATCCATGTGGTCTGGGAAACAGTAATGGCGGCGCCGGCCACCGGAGACAGGAGACGCCAGGCTGATAGATGCACATTTAACCACGCGGGCACAGCGGAGGCCGCGGCTGATGAAAAGACCCCTCTGCATGTGGAAACTCAGGAACAGCGGAATCCGGTCCTGGAACGCTGAGCCCGCCTTAGGAGGCATCTGAAGGGTAAGTAATGGCGTCCAGATACCCGGATCGTGACACACGGCGGTCGAGAATGACTGATTAGCTAGGTGGGTGGACTACAGAAATTACAAGTTTGTAACCCAGAACTGCGCTCACAGGTTAAGATGACAGCCCGTGTTCCCAAGAAAAGCCTTCACCAAGACTTTACCTATACACCAATCCAATAATTGAGAACTCGTGCCGCTACCCTAACTGTAAACACAAAAATAGAGGTGGTCTATATTTTACCACAAGCTCCAGGTGAAGTTCACTTACATAAGCATTGGATTCTAAAACAAAAAACAAAAAATATACAATAGTGTAATATGTAGCAGCAAGATTCCAAATGTATATTCTTACTGGTCCCACTCACATGTAGAAACTTTTAGAAAGGCATATCATCCACTTTAAGGGGTATGTCCAGAAGTCATCAGCAGGATTCTGGGTGACGTTAGTCTGTATATGTCATCCATAAAGGAATTCCCAATATGATACAAAAAACTTTAAAAAAGCCAATATGGTGCAATATTGTTTGATAAAATAAAAAGATTTAATAACAAGTATTACACTCACAATTTATAAAATTCAAAAAGGCATATATCACCAATCATATGGTACATTCAAACGATATCCTCCCACAGCGCTGATCAAAAATCCCTCTACATCCAGGAAGGGGTCGATGGTCAGACAGTGACAGCCAGGGAATATCAGATGTTGTTTTGCTTAAACGCGTTTTCGGTCATAGGACCTTCCTCAGAAGCATAAAACTCTGGAGTGAATAAACACCCTTTTATACCCTCTTAATTGGGGTGATTACAAACACCTTACTTTTAATTCTAAACATCTGTGTAATTGGAAATCATTTCACTTCCCTCCATGATATTCGTCACCAGGAAGTGACGTTTTTGCGTTCCACCGGTCTATCATTATAACTTATTTATTTAACTACAATACAATATCCACGGAACTATAGTGCAGAGGGTCCAACCCTCTTAACAGGGGGTCTTTCCTGCACTTAGTTTGGATGTTTTTTAGTCTTCCAGACCAAAAGACGTGTGACCGGAAGTGACGCGTATGCGTTCCACCGGTCACACGTCACACCACTGCTCTTTTCCAAAACATGAAGGACGTAACCGGAAATGACGCCTTTGCGTTTCACCGGTTCATATTCCTTCTCGATTGGGTTCCCCATTAAAGATAGTAAAGCCGGAAATAACGTCTATGCGTTCCACCGGTCATATATTTTTCCTCAACTTCTCTCCAAACAGAAAGGACATAACCGGAAGTCGCGCCTCTGCGTCCCACCGGTGCATATTCCTCCTCCATTACATTCCCCATATCATGTATTATAGATAGTATAACCTCCATTATTAATACCAACCAAAACAATGAACAGATTTCATAATAAAATATATACAATGTGAAAATTCCATTCATATATAGATGTCACATAAATCTATTTCCGCACGTCATCCGTGTTTTCCATGTTTTCCTGTTTGCGTTTCACTTGTAAAAAGAGGGTTCTCCATCCATTTTCACCAGATCAGGGATGCAGTCATTTAACATTTATAGTTCCCATAGGGTCATAAGTGAGTCCAAAGATTCATATAAAACAGAGATAAAAAAGTATGTAAGGCACCTTAATATATAATTACAAAGGAGGTTAGTATTTATTAGGACTGTAGGAACCACTTTAATTCAAAATCTCCGTTTAGTCCTAAAGGTGACAAGGTTCCTAACTTGTAGATCCAGCGCATTTCGGACTTGGCCAACCTGATCTCAATATCTTTACTGCGCCAAGTAGGCCCCACAAGCTGTATTCCCCAAAAGGACTTTATCCCATTGGTACTGCAATTATGGGCGAGTTTGAAATGTGCAGATAAACAATGCGTTTCAAGTCCCCTCTTAATGTTATATAGGTGTTCAGACATCCTGATTTTTAGACATCTGGTTGTTTTTCCTATATATATTAAACCGCAACTACATTCTATAGCGTAAATCACATTTTTCGAATTGCACGTTATGAATTCTCTAATTGTATATCTAGTTCCTTTTACTGTGAATTCCTTCATCTTATTAGTTCCCTTAGTAGCTCTGCACATGTTACACATGGCACACCTATGGAAACCCTGAGATCTAATACTACTCCTTATTGGTGCTTCTATAGAGCTATGTACCAGTTTATCCTTTAGGGATTTTGACTTCCTATATATATAGTTTGGTGTGTACCTTATTGTCCTTTATATATATACATAAATCTAAATATGAAATTTCTACTGGACTTTTATTGGCTGTAAGATGAATGTTGAATTCATTAATGTTTAGGGAATTTAAAAAAAGCTGGAGATCTTCCATACTTTTGTCCCATATGAATAGTACGTCATCGATAAATCTGCGCCAGAGCACCAGGCCCGCCCCCAGAACGCCATCCTGCCATACTTTTTGATCTTCCCAGTAGGCCATAAATAGATTGGCGTAACTGGGAGCGAACCTGGTGCCCATCGCAGTCCCAATGCGCTGCAGATAATAGGTGCCGTTAAACACAAAATAATTATTGGTCAAAATAAATCGAATGCTTTCAATTAAAAAACTTTTTAAGTCATTGGAGTAATCTGACTGTTCCAAAAAATATTTGACTGCTTCTATTCCCTTCTCTTCTTGGATTATAGTATACAGACTTGTAACATCTGCACTTACTAATATAAATTTCTCATTTCAATTTATATTGTCTAACAGCTGCAGTACATCACCCGTATCTTTAAGATAGGATTTGGTCTGTTTGACCAGAGGCTGTAGATAATGGTCTACTATGGATGAAAGAGTTGATGTAATACTATTACTACCTGATATAATAGGTCTGCCTGGGCGGTGGGCAGGGTCCTTGTGGACTTTTGGGAGGGTGTATATGGTCGGTACTGATGGATGCTTTATGTTAATATATTCATACTGAGATTTTGTAATCACATTTTTTGCTAAAGCATCATCTGTTAGTGCTACCAATGATTTTGCAATCCGAGCACTTGGATCGCTTTTCAGCTTTCCATATGTACCACCGTCATTTAGTTGCCGATAAATTTCGGCAATATAGTCCTCCTTGTCCACAAGAACCACTGATCCACCCTTATCAGCCGGTTTGATGATTATTTGATCATCCTCCTTCAGGCTTTTTAATGCCTGCCATTCTTTTATTGTTAGATTACATTTTTTGTTTTTACTTCTCAATACTTTTTCAACGTCATCCATTACTAATTTGTTAAAACATTCAAGGAAACTTCCTTTCATGTGGGCTGGGTAAAAGGATGATTTAAGCTTAAACTGTGACCCTGATTGAGCTGGGGCATCTTCGACAGCAGTATTATCTTTATTAACGAAGAATTTTTTTACAGTGAGTTTTTGATATATTTTTGCATATCAATATAAAAATCAAACGAGTCAACTTGACTCGTGGGGGCAAATTTTAATCCTCTCCTGAGTACCTTTTCTTCATCAATAGTTAATATCCTCTTACTTAGATTGAATATTTTTACATTGGTACTAACAGTCTTTATATTTTCCTCCACTGGTTGCGCTACAACAGTATTTTTGGTTTTTGGTTTAGCTCTCCCTCCTCTTTTACCTCTCCTATTTTTTCTTTTGGGTTTTGTGTTTAATGGTATCTCAGTCTTCCTGATTGTCTCCACCCTAAAAAAGGAGATCTATCAAATCTTTCTCGATCAAACACCCTATCATTGGTATATCTGTTTGACTCTGGGGGAAATTCATCCCCTTGATTCATTCTTCGTCTTGAGAGATCTCTTCTCTCATTTTGGTTATCATTTCTCCAATTTTGACGCTGTCTGGTATAGGATATGTGACTTCGTTGTCCTTGTCTCTCACTATTATGCCATCTATGATTTATACGGGGTCTTTCATGATACCTGAATTCGTCTTTATCAGGTCTATGTGCCCTATGATCTATATTGTTTTTTCTAATGGCCTGATCTTGGATAGGATCGGTCAATTTGCTTTTGGCATTTTTACCTATTAAAGATTTATTGACAAGGTCGTCTGTATCTCTCTGATATTTTTTTCTTTTCTTCTCTCTTAGGTCTCTAGTTTCTTTGTTTAATTTCCTTACAATTTCTATTTCCGCCTCTCTGTAGTCATCAAGATTTTTAATGGGCTCTACTAGAGTCTGTAAATTGGTAATTTCTTCATTTAGTGACTGTTGGACTTTTTTTCTTTCTTTTAAGATCAAATCAATCAGGTGATGAGAGCACTGATCTAAGATCATGTCCCATTCTTTCTTAAACTCTTCTGATGACTGAAAGGAGGGGGTTTTTTCTATTCTCAGACCTCTAGGTATTAAATTATCAGCCTGGTATCTTTCCAGGGTATTGATCTCCCACCACATTCTATTTTCCCTCAGGACTGCATTATTTATGCAGCACTGAGGAAAGGTCTTCATCTCCCATATTGATTTCATTGGAAGATTTGGAAAATAGAGTGTCAAATAATTCCCTTCTACTTTCTCTAAATGACAACATTGTGGTCGCAGTTCTAAGTTTGGGGTGAAAGAAATAGATATAGAAATTACAAGTTTGTAACCCAGAACTGCGCTCACAGGTTAAGATGACAGCCCGTGTTCCCAAGAAAAGCCTTCACCAAGACTTTACCTATACACCAATCCAATAATTGAGAACTCGTGCCGTTACCCTAACTGTAAACACAAAAATAGAGGTGGTCTATATTTTACCACAAGCTCCAGGTGAAGTTCACTTACATAAGCATTGGATTCTAAAACAAAAAACAAAAAATATACAATAGTGTAATATGTAGCAGCAAGATTCCAAATGTATATTCTTACTGGTCCCACTCACATGTAGAAACTTTTAGAAAGGCATATCATCCACTTTAAGGGGTATGTCCAGAAGTCATCAGCAGGATTCTGGGTGACGTTAGTCTGTATATGTCATCCATAAAGGAATTCCCAATATGATACAAAAAACTTTAAAAAAGCCAATATGGTGCAATATTGTTTGATAAAATAAAAAGATTTAATAACAAGTATTACACTCACAATTTATAAAATTCAAAAAGGCATATATCACCAATCATATGGTACATTCAAACGATATCCTCCCACAGCGCTGATCAAAAATCCCTCTACATCCAGGAAGGGGTCGATGGTCAGACAGTGACAGCCAGGGAATATCAGATGTTGTTTTGCTTAAACGCGTTTTCGGTCATAGGACCTTCCTCAGAAGCATAAAACTCTGGAGTGAATAAACACCCTTTTATACCCTCTTAATTGGGGTGATTACAAACACCTTACTTTTAATTCTAAACATCTGTGTAATTGGAAATCATTTCACTTCCCTCCATGATATTCGTCACCAGGAAGTGACGTTTTTGCGTTCCACCGGTCTATCATTATAACTTATTTATTTAACTACAATACAATATCCACGGAACTATAGTGCAGAGGGTCCAACCCTCGTAACAGGGGGTCTTTCCTGCACTTAGTTTGGATGTTTTTTAGTCTTCCAGACCAAAAGACGTGTGACCGGAAGTGACGCGTATGCGTTCCACCGGTCACACGTCACACCACTGCTCTTTTCCAAAACATGAAGGACGTAACCGGAAATGACGCCTTTGCGTTTCACCGGTTCATATTCCTTCTCGATTGGGTTCCCCATTAAAGATAGTAAAGCCGGAAATAACGTCTATGCGTTCCACCGGTCATATATTTTTCCTCAACTTCTCTCCAAACAGAAAGGACATAACCGGAAGTCGCGCCTCTGCGTCCCACCAGTGCATATTCCTCCTCCATTACATTCCCCATATCATGTATTATAGATAGTATAACCTCCATTATTAATACCAACCAAAACAATGAACAGATTTCATAATAAAATATATACAATGTGAAAATTCCATTCATATATAGATGTCACATAAATCTATTTCCGCACGTCATCCGTGTTTTCCATGTTTTCCTGTTTGCGTTTCACTTGTAAAAAGAGGGTTCTCCATCCATTTTCACCAGATCAGGGATGCAGTCATTTAACATTTATAGTTCCCATAAAAAAATGTAATCTAACAATAAAAGAATGGCAGGCATTAAAAAGCCTGAAGGAGGATGATCAAATAATCATCAAACCGGCTGATAAGGGTGGAGCAGTGGTTATTGTGGACAAGGAGGACTATATGGCCGAAATTTATCAGCAACTAAATGACGGTGGTACATATGGAAAGCTGAAAAGCGATCCAAGTGCTCGGATTGCAAAATCATTGGTAGCACTAACAGATGATGCTTTAGCAAAAAATGTGATTACAAAATCTCAGTATGAATATATTAACATAAAGCATCCATCAGTACCGACCATATACACCCTCCCAAAAGTCCACAAGGACCCTGCCCACCCCCCAGGCAGACCTATTATATCAGGCAGTAATAGTATTACATCAAATCTTTCATCCATAGTAGACCATTATCTACAGCCTCTGGTCAAACAGACCAAATCCTATCTTAAAGATACGGGTGATGTACTGCAGCTGTTAGACAATATAAATTGGAATGAGAAATTTATATTAGTAAGTGCAGATGTTACAAGTCTGTATACTATAATCCAAGAAGAGAAGGGAATAGAAGCAGTCAAATATTTTTTGGAACAGTCAGATTACTCCAATGACTTAAAAAGTTTTTTAATTGAAAGCATTCGATTTATTTTGACCAATAATTATTTTGTGTTTAACGGCACCTATTATCTGCAGCGCATTGGGACTGCGATGGGCACCAGGTTCGCTCCCAGTTACGCCAATCTATTTATGGCCTACTGGGAAGATCAAAAAGTATGGCAGGATGGCGTTCTGGGGGCGGGCCTGGTGCTCTGGCGCAGATTTATCGATGACGTACTATTCATATGGGACAAAAGTATGGAAGATCTCCAGCTTTTTTTAAATTCCCTAAACATTAATGAATTCAACATTCATCTTACAGCCAATAAAAGTCCAGTAGAAATTTCATATTTAGATTTATGTATATATATAAAGGACAATAAGGTACACACCAAACTATACCGTAAAACTACAGACTCAAATAATTTTATCGAAAAGGGAAGCCAACATCATGAAAATTGGCTAAATAGCATTCCCTATAGTCAATATATGAGGGTAAAACGAAATTGTACGGAAACAGAAGTTTATGAAACTCAAATAGCAGAAATGACTGATCGCTTCCTTGAAAAGGGATATAAAACAGAACAATTAAAAGAAGCCTATTTGAAAGTCCAAACATTCGATAGAAAAGAGATGATTTTTAATACCAATAAAAAAGATGAAAATAATGAATATCAGTGGTCCTTCATATCAGACTTTAATTCCCAACATAAACAAATTGAAGGAATATTCAGGAGACATTGGAAAGTTCTTAAGAAAGATAATATCATTGGGTCTCTTTTACCTGATAGACCTCGATTTATATATAGGAAGTCAAAATCCCTAAAGGATAAACTGGTACATAGCTCTATAGAAGCACCAATAAGGAGTAGTATTAGATCTCAGGGTTTCCATAGGTGTGCCATGTGTAACATGTGCAGAGCTACTAAGGGAACTAATAAGATGAAGGAATTCACAGTAAAAGGAACTAGATATACAATTAGAGAATTCATAATGTGCAATTCGAAAAATGTGATTTACGCTATAGAATGTAGTTGCGGTTTAATATATATAGGAAAAACAACCAGATGTCTAAAAATCAGGATGTCTGAACACCTATATAACATTAAGAGGGGACTTGAAACGCATTGTTTATCTGCACATTTCAAACTCGCCCATAATTGCAGTACCAATGGGATAAAGTCCTTTTGGGGAATACAGCTTGTGGGGCCTACTTGGCGCAGTAAAGATATTGAGATCAGGTTGGCCAAGTCCGAAATGCGCTGGATCTACAAGTTAGGAACCTTGTCACCTTTAGGACTAAACGGAGATTTTGAATTAAAGTGGTTCCTACAGTCCTAATAAATACTAACCTCCTTTGTAATTATATATTAAGGTGCCTTACATACTTTTTTATCTCTGTTTTATATGAATCTTTGGACTCACTTATGACCCTATGGGAACTATAAATGTTAAATGACTGCATCCCTGATCTGGTGAAAATGGATGGAGAACCCTCTTTTTACAAGTGAAACGCAAACAGGAAAACATGGAAAACACGGATGACGTGCGGAAATAGATTTATGTGACATCTATATATGAATGGAATTTTCACATTGTATATATTTTATTATGAAATCTGTTCATTGTTTTGGTTGGTATTAATAATGGAGGTTATACTATCTATAATACATGATATGGGGAATGTAATGGAGGAGGAATATGCACTGGTGGGACGCAGAGGCGCGACTTCCGGTTATGTCCTTTCTGTTTGGAGAGAAGTTGAGGAAAAATATATGACCGGTGGAACGCATAGACGTTATTTCCGGCTTTACTATCTTTAATGGGGAACCCAATCGAGAAGGAATATGAACCGGTGAAACGCAAAGGCGTCATTTCCGGTTACGTCCTTCATGTTTTGGAAAAGAGCAGTGGTGTGACGTGTGACCGGTGGAACGCATACGCGTCACTTCCGGTCACACGTCTTTTGGTCTGGAAGACTAAAAAACATCCAAACTAAGTGCAGGAAAGACCCCCTGTTACGAGGGTTGGACCCTCTGCACTATAGTTCCGTGGATATTGTATTGTAGTTAAATAAATAAGTTATAATGATAGACCGGTGGAACGCAAAAACGTCACTTCCTGGTGACGAATATCATGGAGGGAAGTGAAATGATTTCCAATTACACAGATGTTTAGAATTAAAAGTAAGGTGTTTGTAATCACCCCAATTAAGAGGGTATAAAAGGGTGTTTATTCACTCCAGAGTTTTATGCTTCTGAGGAAGGTCCTATGACCGAAAACGCGTTTAAGCAAAACAACATCTGATATTCCCTGGCTGTCACTGTCTGACCATCGACCCCTTCCTGGATGTAGAGGGATTTTTGATCAGCGCTGTGGGAGGATATCGTTTGAATGTACCATATGATTGGTGATATATGCCTTTTTGAATTTTATAAATTGTGAGTGTAATACTTGTTATTAAATCTTTTTATTTTATCAAACAATATTGCACCATATTGGCTTTTTTAAAGTTTTTTGTATCATATTGGGAATTCCTTTATGGATGACATATACAGACTAACGTCACCCAGAATCCTGCTGATGACTTCTGGACATACCCCTTAAAGTGGATGATATGCCTTTCTAAAAGTTTCTACATGTGAGTGGGACCAGTAAGAATATACATTTGGAATCTTGCTGCTACATATTACACTATTGTATATTTTTTGTTTTTTGTTTTAGAATCCAATGCTTATGTAAGTGAACTTCACCTGGAGCTTGTGGTAAAATATAGACCACCTCTATTTTTGTGTTTACAGTTAGGGTAACGGCACGAGTTCTCAATTATTGGATTGGTGTATAGGTAAAGTCTTGGTGAAGGCTTTTCTTGGGAACACGGGCTGTCATCTTAACCTGTGAGCGCAGTTCTGGGTTACAAACTTGTAATTTCTATATCTATTTCTTTCACCCCAAACTTAGAACTGCGACCACAATGTTGTCATTTAGAGAAAGTAGAAGGGAATTATTTGACACTCTATTTTCCAAATCTTCCAATGAAATCAATATGGGAGATGAAGACCTTTCCTCAGTGCTGCATAAATTGGATAATGCAGTCCTGAGGGAAAATAGAATGTGGTGGGAGATCAATACCCTGGAAAGATACCAGGCTGATAATTTAATACCTAGAGGTCTGAGAATAGAAAAAACCCCCTCCTTTCAGTCATCAGAAGAGTTTAAGAAAGAATGGGACATGATCTTAGATCAGTGCTCTCATCACCTGATTGATTTGATCTTAAAAGAAAGAAAAAAAGTCCAACAGTCACTAAATGAAGAAATTACCAATTTACAGACTCTAGTAGAGCCCATTAAAAATCTTGATGACTACAGAGAGGCGGAAATAGAAATTGTAAGGAAATTAAACAAAGAAACTAGAGACCTAAGAGAGAAGAAAAGAAAAAAATATCAGAGAGATACAGACGACCTTGTCAATAAATCTTTAATAGGTAAAAATGCCAAAAGCAAATTGACCGATCCTATCCAAGATCAGGCCATTAGAAAAAACAATATAGATCATAGGGCACATAGACCTGATAAAGACGAATTCAGGTATCATGAAAGACCCCGTATAAATCATAGATGGCATAATAGTGAGAGACAAGGACAACGAAGTCACATATCCTATACCAGACAGCGTCAAAATTGGAGAAATGATAACCAAAATGAGAGAAGAGATCTCTCAAGACGAAGAATGAATCAAGGGGATGAATTTCCCCCAGAGTCAAACAGATATACCAATGATAGGGTGTTTGATCGAGAAAGATTTGATAGATCTCCTTTTTTAGGGTGGAGACAATCAGGAAGACTGAGATACCATTAAACACAAAACCCAAAAGAAAAAATAGGAGAGGTAAAAGAGGAGGGAGAGCTAAACCAAAAACCAAAAATACTGTTGTAGCGCAACCAGTGGAGGAAAATATAAAGACTGTTAGTACCAATGTAAAAATATTCAATCTAAGTAAGAGGATATTAACTATTGATGAAGAAAAGGTACTCAGGAGAGGATTAAAATTTGCCCCCACGAGTCAAGTTGACTCGTTTGATTTTTATATTGATATGCAAAAATATATCAAAAACTCACTGAAAAAAATTCTTCGTTAATAAAGATAATACTGCTGTCGAAGATGCCCCAGCTCAATCAGGGTCACAGTTTAAGCTTAAATCATCCTTTTACCCAGCCCACATGAAAGGAAGTTTCCTTGAATGTTTTAACAAATTAGTAATGGATGACGTTGAAAAAGTATTGAGAAGTAAAAACAAAAAATGTAATCTAACAATAAAAGAATGGCAGGCATTAAAAAGCCTGAAGGAGGATGATCAAATAATCATCAAACCGGCTGATAAGGGTGGAGCAGTGGTTCTTGTGGACAAGGAGGACTATATTGCCGAAATTTATCGGCAACTAAATGACGGTGGTACATATGGAAAGCTGAAAAGCGATCCAAGTGCTCGGATTGCAAAATCATTGGTAGCACTAACAGATGATGCTTTAGCAAAAAATGTGATTACAAAATCTCAGTATGAATATATTAACATAAAGCATCCATCAGTACCGACCATATACACCCTCCCAAAAGTCCACAAGGACCCTGCCCACCGCCCAGGCAGACCTATTATATCAGGTAGTAATAGTATTACATCAACTCTTTCATCCATAGTAGACCATTATCTACAGCCTCTGGTCAAACAGACCAAATCCTATCTTAAAGATACGGGTGATGTACTGCAGCTGTTAGACAATATAAATTGGAATGAGAAATTTATATTAGTAAGTGCAGATGTTACAAGTCTGTATACTATAATCCAAGAAGAGAAGGGAATAGAAGCAGTCAAATATTTTTTGGAACAGTCAGATTACTCCAATGACTTAAAAAGTTTTTTAATTGAAAGCATTCGATTTATTTTGACCAATAATTATTTTGTGTTTAACGGCACCTATTATCTGCAGCGCATTGGGACTGCGATGGGCACCAGGTTCGCTCCCAGTTACGCCAATCTATTTATGGCCTACTGGGAAGATCAAAAAGTATGGCAGGATGGCGTTCTGGGGGCGGGCCTGGTGCTCTGGCGCAGATTTATCGATGACGTACTATTCATATGGGTGAAAAGTATGGAAGATCTCCAGCTTTTTTTAAATTCCCTAAACATTAATGAATTCAACATTCATCTTACAGCCAATAAAAGTCCAGTAGAAATTTCATATTTAGATTTATGTATATATATATAAAGGACAATAAGGTACACACCAAACTATACCGTAAAACTACAGACTCAAATAATTTTATCGAAAAGGGAAGCCAACATCATGAAAATTGGCTAAATAGCATTCCCTATAGTCAATATATGAGGGTAAAACGAAATTGTACGGAAACAGAAGTTTATGAAACTCAAATAGCAGAAATGACTGATCGCTTCCTTGAAAAGGGATATAAAACAGAACAATTAAAAGAAGCCTATTTGAAAGTCCAAACATTCGATAGAAAAGAGATGATTTTTAATACCAATAAAAAAGATGAAAATAATGAATATCAGTGGTCCTTCATATCAGACTTTAATTCCCAACATAAACAAATTGAAGGAATATTCAGGAGACATTGGAAAGTTCTTAAGAAAGATAATATCATTGGGTCTCTTTTACCTGATAGACCTCGATTTATATATAGGAAGTCAAAATCCCTAAAGGATAAACTGGTACATAGCTCTATAGAAGCACCAATAAGGAGTAGTATTAGATCTCAGGGTTTCCATAGGTGTGCCATGTGTAACATGTGCAGAGCTACTAAGGGAACTAATAAGATGAAGGAATTCACAGTAAAAGGAACTAGATATACAATTAGAGAATTCATAACGTGCAATTCGAAAAATGTGATTTACGCTATAGAATGTAGTTGCGGTTTAATATATATAGGAAAAACAACCAGATGTCTAAAAATCAGGATGTCTGAACACCTATATAACATTAAGAGGGGACTTGAAACGCATTGTTTATCTGCACATTTCAAACTCGCCCATAATTGCAGTACCAATGGGATAAAGTCCTTTTGGGGAATACAGCTTGTGGGGCCTACTTGGCGCAGTAAAGATATTGAGATCAGGTTGGCCAAGTCCGAAATGCGCTGGATCTACAAGTTAGGAACCTTGTCACCTTTAGGACTAAACGGAGATTTTGAATTAAAGTGGTTCCTACAGTCCTAATAAATACTAACCTCCTTTGTAATTATATATTAAGGTGCCTTACATACTTTTTTATCTCTGTTTTATATGAATCTTTGGACTCACTTATGACCCTATGGGAACTATAAATGTTAAATGACTGCATCCCTGATCTGGTGAAAATGGATGGAGAACCCTCTTTTTACAAGTGAAACGCAAACAGGAAAACATGGAAAACACGGATGACGTGCGGAAATAGATTTATGTGACATCTATATATGAATGGAATTTTCACATTGTATATATTTTATTATGAAATCTGTTCATTGTTTTGGTTGGTATTAATAATGGAGGTTATACTATCTATAATACATGATATGGGGAATGTAATGGAGGAGGAATATGCACCGGTGGGACGCAGAGGCGCGACTTCCGGTTATGTCCTTTCTGTTTGGAGAGAAGTTGAGGAAAAATATATGACCGGTGGAACGCATAGACGTTATTTCCGGCTTTACTATCTTTAATGGGGAACCCAATCGAGAAGGAATATGAACCGGTGAAACGCAAAGGCGTCATTTCCGGTTACGTCCTTCATGTTTTGGAAAAGAGCAGTGGTGTGACGTGTGACCGGTGGAACGCATATGCGTCACTTCCGGTCACACGTCTTTTGGTCTGGAAGACTAAAAAACATCCAAACTAAGTGCAGGAAAGACCCCCTGTTAAGAGGGTTGGACCCTCTGCACTATAGTTCCGTGGATATTGTATTGTAGTTAAATAAATAAGTTATAATGATAGACCGGTGGAACGCAAAAACGTCACTTCCTGGTGACGAATATCATGGAGGGAAGTGAAATGATTTCCAATTACACAGATGTTTAGAATTAAAAGTAAGGTGTTTGTAATCACCCCAATTAAGAGGGTATAAAAGGGTGTTTATTCACTCCAGAGTTTTATGCTTCTGAGGAAGGTCCTATGACCGAAAACGCGTTTAAGCAAAACAACATCTGATATTCCCTGGCTGTCACTGTCTGACCATCGACCCCTTCCTGGAATGTAGAGGGATTTTTGATCAGCGCTGTGGGAGGATATCGTTTGAATGTACCATATGATTGGTGATATATGCCTTTTTGAATTTTATAAATTGTGAGTGTAATACTTGTTATTAAATCTTTTTATTTTATCAAACAATATTGCACCATATTGGCTTTTTTAAAGTTTTTTGTATCATATTGGGAATTCCTTTATGGATGACATATACAGACTAACGTCACCCAGAATCCTGCTGATGACTTCTGGACATACCCCTTAAAGTGGATGATATGCCTTTCTAAAAGTTTCTACATGTGAGTGGGACCAGTAAGAATATACATTTGGAATCTTGCTGCTACATATTACACTATTGTATATTTTTTGTTTTTTGTTTTAGAATCCAATGCTTATGTAAGTGAACTTCACCTGGAGCTTGTGGTAAAATATAGACTACCTCTATTTTTGTGTTTACAGTTAGGGTAGCGCCACGAGTTCTCAATTATTGGATGGGTGGACTACAGGTTCCACAATGCTTCTATATGATTAAAGACTGACTGAATCCTTTTTGTGTGCCTAATGGTCATATATGCTTCCTTGACACAATACCTATATTTTTCCCCTTCACCCCGCTAACCTTATCCCCTCTCTTCACCCTGCTTGCGCCTTCACCTAGTCGCTGCCGCCTATCCCTCACACCCCATTCAAACGGCGGACGAGACTGACTGCTTAGCTAGGTGGGTGGACTACAGGTTCCACAATGCTTTTATATGTTAAAAGACTGACAGAATTATATTTAGAGAATATTATGCATTGAAACTGACACAACTTTTCCACATCTCCATAGCAATAAATGCACCTAGCTACTTGTTCAATCCCAAAGTGAATGTTATGTTCTTAGCAGTATTAACATTAGATTTTAATTAGTATTGTAATGATTATAATTTGGCAGCAGACAATATTTATTTGTCTACATTTTATAGTACCATAACCTCACCATCAGAAATTAACTGTGATTTTTGAAATATTTATATGTCTACATTGCTACAGTTATTCCAAGATGCTATAATAAGTCTCCATCAAGGATTGTCCATACTGAAGATTTATAATACTCCTGGCAATTATTTATAATCATGTAAGTCAAAAAAATTAAGATTTATATAAAACTGAAAATACCTAACATCATGAATAAAAGTGTTATTTTTCTGATCAATATAAAAGTTCTGATATTTTATCCTTCCGCTAATTATGTAATGGCAAATAGTCATCTTTTGATGACATTATTATATTGTGGAAATTCTAATATGAATTCATACAATGATTGCTTGCCATGTCCAACTTCTCCATTATCTCACTTCTCCACCATTTCCATTTTGTTCATACTATATACTTTAGTATTATAATACAATTATCAATTGGAATTAGATATGTTAGGTATGTTTCCTACATCTACATATGTTGTGATATGCTTAATTTAAAAATAAAATATATATATATATCTAATATAATGTTCAGCATTAATTTAAATGACGGAATTCTATAATCTCTATTTAACCATGCAGACAGTATACCTCATTGTTGTCCAAGCCGCAATTGGACCCCACAGTTACCATGTGAATATTTTTATTTTCTTCTTACATAAACTTAAGTCCTCATTGTGCAACATTATATTTATTACTTGCTGGTGTCTGAGTATGCCATTGGAAAAATAATTGGTCCACAACTGTAGTATTAAAAAACGATTAATTTACCAACAGATTCAAATTTACCTGCAAAGCTCTATGTTTCACGGTTGTATTTATCACTCAATTATAGATTTAAATCAATAGTTAACAGCGTAAATTTTGTTGATGTAACCTTATTTGTGCTCTTGAAGACAGGATTTATTTTGCCAATTTATACATCAAAATTTTATAAGATTCATTTTAATGTATATAGCTTTAGTAATATTCTTTGTCCCTTGTATATTACTTATAATACTAATATTTATGGATAATAGAAATATAATGATGCAGTCATCACAGTGATATGAAAACATATATTTCAATAATTATTACTTTTTGTAATTTAGTCCAAAAATATAATCTTTACATTCCATGAAAAAAATTTTTGCGTAATTAATGATCTAAAATTTTTATATATCCACAGTTTGAAAAAAAAAAGAAAAAATCAAGGAAGTTCAACAAGGAAACTTCAAAGATGTCTTTCTCCAGAGGAATGATTCCTTAAAAATATAATCAAGCTTACATATTATTTTTATGTATACATTTTTATAAAATATCAAAGCACCAACAACTGTTAAGATATCATGTTACATGTGATCTTTATTGCGTGGACTTCAATAAAAATTTACCAAAATTTAAAACGTATTATCCGCACAGTACTTTATAAATAATAAACGAAAGATAATAGCAATGTTTATCATTAATGATTTATAATGCAACATATTCCGCTTGAGCCCGTTCACTTTGTTCTGTGCAGAGGTCCATCCGAAAGTGTCAATCATGTTATTCTGTATGGAAATTAAAAATAAAAACAACAAAAAAATTTAATGAATTAAAATGATTTCATTAAATATTTTTAATATTTTGAAAATATGTTTAAAACTAATGCAATATCACATTAAATACTGAAAAGATAGAGTGTTTCCCAACTGCGCTTCTAATTAATGCTCTGATAACCTGATCGGGTTACACCTTTACCCGCAATTAAAGCAACCTAAACAAATGAACAATTCAGGTTATCTGCGCTAGAATATACCATATATAGTGTATTATTACCACTTCTATGTGGCAGATATATATGCTGCCTCTATTGGTGATAATTGAAAGTTATAGGTGAAAAACATAAACCCTTTCTTTATATTTTAATCCTCAATTTATAGAGACACTATTCAGTGCAATATCACACTCCCGTTGTGACACAGTAACAATTATATAACCACACAGGTGTTACAATGTTTCCCCTTTCTGTCTAAGTCTGGCTGTTGACGCAGAAAATTTTTTCCCTTTCAACTTGGCTGATGGGCCGACACTTACTTTAGTGTTCTCACCCGCAGTCATCAAAAGGTATCTTTATCGTGCATCCAAATATGTCTGCAATCTGTGCTAAATGATAAATAGGACTTACATTAATGTTCAGTCTCACGTGCTCCAAAAGGTATCTTTATGGTATATTCTAGCGCAGATAACCTGAATTGTTCATTTGTTCAGGTTTCTTTCATTGCGGGTAAAGGTGTAACCCGATCAGGTTATCAGCAGCATTAATTAGAAGCGCATTTGGGAAACACTCTATCTTTTCAGACTTGTAAACCAAAATACACCCAGTTTTCAAACAGCTGCTTCTTATTCAGTAGGAGGGGTAGTAACAGCCTCATTCATGGTAAACACCCAGTGGTCTCCAGTATGTTTAAACACAGAACTGAGAGACAAGGGTGGCTTGACAATATTTTTAGTGCAGACTATGATCAGACCACTCTGAGAGATAATATAGAAAGCGCAATGCGCAAAATGGAAAAATTACTCATCAGAGAAGGAAATATGTGGTGGTAAATATCTGCACTTGAAAGATATGTTAAAGAACAAATAATTCCAAGAGGTTTAAGGTTGGACAAATTGCCATCTTTTGGTAATGAATCTGAATCTTTCACTAATACTTGGTGTGATATTTTAAATGCATGTTCTTTTAAACTGATGAATCACATCATTGAGGAGAAAGGGAGACTTTTGAAAGAGGTAGAACAGGAAATTAAGATTATGGAATCTCTCTTAAAACCGTTTGAAAAATTGGAGGACTACAAAACTTATGTAGAAAGAACTGCCATAAGAGTAGGAAGAAATGAAAGGGAACTTAGAAACAAAAAATTAAAGAAATATATGAGAGATAAGAAAGATTATGAGGAAGGTTATCCATATAAGGTGAATGGAACACATGTAAAAGAAGTTAGGAACATGTCCATTTCCCTCAATAAAGAAAAAACACATGATGTGAATTGGAATCACCAAAATAATGGTAAGAGGATCAATGTTGATAATATGAAATTCAAACATTCCCATTACCAAGACACAGGTGCCAATTATAACTTAAGAAATCACACCGAAAAGGAGGATAGATCAAGACACTACTCCCCTCGTTGGAGGGATACTTGCCGATTGAAAGATCAAGCGAATAGATCCCCATACTACAAAAAAGAAATACTGGGAAGTAGGTCTCATACTAACTAGAAAACAGGAAGGAATCAAAGGTTCATAACATCTTATAGACACAATTTTAGAGAAACACAAAATCAAGAGAGGAACCATGAAAGCAATATGGGTCCAAATGAATATGATGAAGGGAGTTATGGGTTTGAAAAAGGAGGATATAGAGATAGAAGAAGTTCACCCCATTATACAAGATCTTTTTTAGACAAGGACCGAAGGAAAAAACAATATCCGTAAAACCCCATAAAAATTTTAGGAGGAGGAGAGGTTGTCGAGCAGGGAAATTAAATAAACATCACAACAAAATTAGTACCATAATTTCCCCAGTAGAAGAATTAAAAGATCAGGCCAACATAGAGGACAATAAAAATCAACAAGATCTGTTGGGCCACACTAATATCTTCAATCTGAGTAGCTATACGCTCTCTAAGGATGAACAATCCTTGTTAGGAAAAGGATTAAAATTTGCCCCATCAAATAAAACAGATGATTTTGAGACGTTTGTGGATCTGGAAAGATTCATTAGGAAGCTAGCCCTTAAACGGTTCTTTGAGGAAAAAGATAACTCAGAAACCCCACAAGATTTAGGTATAAAAGTCTTTAAGAAAAAAATCAAAATTCTATCCAAGGCATAAAAAAGGATGCTTTGTGGAAGCATTTGAGGCCTTGGTCAGAGAAGATCTTTCTCATACAAATTCACCTCTAAAAACCCCCCCAACCTAACTCAGGGAGAGCGACAAGCGATTAAATCGCTAAAAATGAATAATGAGATCGTCATTAAGCCGGCGGATAAGGGGGGCGGGGTAGTCATTCTCAACCGAGAAGACTACCACTAGGAAATCCTTAGACAACTGACTGGCAAAGAGACTTATAAAAAGCTGCGGGGAGACCCCACTAATATTATTCAAAAGAAATTAGAAACTTTTTTGGCATTGTATACCACTTTGGAGGTATTAACTGAGGAAGAAGCAGGATTTGTCCAATTGGATAAACCAGCCATCCCGGTGATATACATCCTGCCGAAAATGCACAAAAATAGTGAAAAACCACCTGGACGTCCAATAGTAGCAGGGGTGGACTCCATTACGTCCAACCTATCCTCCTTTTTAGATTATAAAATTCAACCCATGGTATATGGAACAAAATCATACATTAAGGACACCATTGCGGTGATTAATAGGTTGGAAGCGATTGAATGGTTACCGCACTATATATTGGTGACGGCTGACGTCACCTCACTCTATACCATTATTCAACATTCTTTAGGCCTAGAAGCAATCAAGTATCACTTGGATAAATATAAGGTCAATGATAAGGAACAAGAGTTTATATTGGAAGGTATTGCTTTGATTCTTAACAATAATTTTTTTTTGGTATGAAGGATACTTCTACATGCAGACGTCCGGGACAGCGATGGGCACTAGGCTGGCACCTAGTTAAGCTAATTTATTCATGGCCCATTGGGAGGACCAACAGGTCTGGGCGGGACATCCATGGAGTGACAGCCTAGTGTCCTGGTTCCGCTATGTGGACGATATCATGTTCATATGGGGAGGAACGGAGGTGGCCTTACAGGAGTTCTGCTCTTTTTTGAACTCAAATGACAAACATATACAATTAACCTTCGAAATAAGCAAATTGGAGAGTAACTTTTTGGATCTAACAATATGTCCTGAGGGTATTACATTAATTACTAAAAATTACACTAAACCAACAGACTGTAACTCATATGTTGATTTCAATAGCAACCACCATGAAAATTGGATTAGAAGTATACCTAACAGTCAGTTCCAAAGACTTAGGAGGAACTGTTCTATGTTAGAAACATATGAGGAACAAGCAGATGTTATGGAAAAACAATTTTTAGATAAAGGGTTTAAGCCAGAGATAATTCAAGGTACAAGACAGAAGTGTAGAAAGATGGATAGACATACAATGCTACAAGGCATAAACAAGAAAAGGAATACTCAGGGCCTCAATAAGGAGGTTCTATTCATCACTTCCTACACTTCACAGTATCGACAGGTAGAAAAAATCATCAAAAAACACTGGTCTATTCTCAAAAGAGACCCTCTTCTTAAAAATGTCATCACAGATCATCCTAAATTTGTATATAAAAAAGCAGAAAACCTAGGTTCTAAATTGGTTAGAAGTGCTCTGCCCGTACAGAAAATGACTACTAGGATCACCTCAAAAGGCTTCTATAGATGTGGCCAGTGCAGTATGTGCAAAAACTGTAAAACTCCAAATAAGGTAGAAAAATATGAATCCAACATAACCAAGGTGGAATACCCAGTCAGGGAATTTATTATTTGTAACAGTAAAAATGTAATATATCTTTTGGAATGTACGTGCGGGACCCAATATATCGGTCGCACAAGCAGAATGCTAAAAGAACGTCTATCAGAACATGTACGAAATATTAAAAAAGGTTTTAAAAATCACAGTGTATCTATGCACTTTAAAGATAGCCATAAATGTGCAATTAAAGAACTAAAATCATTTTGTGGGATCAAATTGGGTAAAAGTAATTGGCGTACTAAAGATATGGAATCTGCACTAGCTAGAATGGAAATGCGCACTATATATGAGATGAAAACCCTGACACCAAATGGATTAAACATTGAATTTGAATCCAAATGGTTCCTATAGTATATGAAAAATGCTAGAAAGAATGGTGCCATTGAACTGTATAACATCTAATATATGTCCCTTTTTTTTGTCTTTTTCTGTTGAATATGGACACTCACCCACATACCCGGCTTCTAATAATGTGAGAAGACCCAATCAGCATGTCACGACCGTAGAAATTACTGTGTAGGGATGCTAGACAGGGTCACCATTTTGTTTTAAATCTTTTGTTTTAAATCTTTTGTGTATAATGTTTAATAGATGAATTGGATTGTTTTAATATATGTAAAAGAAAGTTTTCATATATAGAATGTATGCATGTACGATTCTAATCAGTGAAGTCACGATAGGCCGTTTTTAACATTGAATGAGAGAAGCCGGGTATAGGTGATGCTGATTGGATCCTTTGGATCACGTGACCGGGATCTTCAGGGGATAAATACCCGGAGAGATAGACATGGCGGCATCTCTTGAGGAAGGATAGAGGACTATCCGAAACGCGTTGAGGCCGTCTACATACCGGGAGCTGAGATTATCACCCGTGGGAGGCAAAGCCGCTGCTTGACATCTTTCCGCCCGGCACCGATCGTGAGCTGCAGCACGAACAGAGACCGGGAAGGACGCTCTGCATTATATTCCCCGACAAGTGACGGTCTCTGCATACCTGTATTTTAACTGATGTTTGGTTGAATAAACCTATTCTTTTTTGGACCTTCGCACATTAAATACTGTATAACATTTACATTTTTTGCTGATATTATGGTACACTAAACGTGAAAATTAGTTATTAGATCCAAAAACAACTATGTTGAAAATGTACATGCATACATAATAATTGCAAGTTTATTTTAAAGATTATGACTAAAATCCTTTTTTTTAAATAAATCACAGTATAATGTCAATATTTGTTAAAAAATGTATTGATATTAAATAAATATATTATATATATTTTATATAAAATATTTGGGTAATGTAAATATATAACTAGGACATTCCAAATATATATTTAAATAGTGGGCATGTTTAAATAAAATTGTAGATTGTGATGCTCTAACATGACCCACTAATGTAGACATGCAAATGCACATTCTTTTGTAACTACGTACAATGCACACTATTTCAATGCTTAATATATTTTTTATTAATTTAACAAACATGATTCAGCTCTGCAGACACAGTAGTGTTATGTCTATAATTTTACAAATTACCTAATCTCATTTCACTACATATCACGTCCTAAAATATGTCTTATTATATGCTTGTAATGATTCATGTTGTGCACTTGTTTTGAGTAAAGCACACACACACACACATGTACATATTTATTAATTTTACAGATTGCAGCGAAAATTTTGCAGAAAAAAATTCAGAGTATATAAAAAATTTAATATCAAAAGCCAGATTCAGGACATACATAAATATTTATATATTGTGGATGTTTTTACATCAGGGCTGGCCAAAACGGGCCTTGAGATCTACCAACAGGTCACATTTTCCAGAACACCTAGCTGGTGCACCGGTGTAGTCATTACTAATTAGGATGTGCTGCATTCATTCCTAACTGATAATTCTACAGATCTCCAGGAGGCATGGAAAACGTGACCTGTTGGTAGATCTCGAGGATCGGTTTGGCCAGCCCTGTTTTACATGAACACATTAACATTCAAGTATGACTTTTTTTGTATAAAATGTTACTAAGCTATATATATAAAATGCAAAAATGAGATGGACTCGATGGTTATAGGGGAAAATATCATATCAGGATGAAGGACAACTCTGAAATGCATAGTCCAATTGACAACATACCTGCTACAAATATGATTTATAATCTGTGAACAAAGACTCTATGGGTAACACACCCATCACAACCCTAAGAGTGGCCCAGCAGCACAGACTATATCAGGACATGCAGGATACGTCTGGGAAAACAGGTATGCATATGACAGTGACATTATGTTAAGAATGTGATTTAGGTTGCAGTAAGCAGCACACTGACAGACTGAGAGTTGTATAGTGGAGAATAGCATGGTTACTTGGTGCACCATAAAGGTGTCCGAAAACTAAAAAAGTAGCATTTATTTATAATATTATTTTATTCTAGTTATTTTTTTTAAAAAAAGGTATTTATATTTGTAAGGTGAGAGTGTTTTTTATTTATAGCATTATATTCCTTACAAATTTAAAATATACAGTAGGGGTACCTTCATTTCCATTAGGTTTTCATTCATGTATCTTGATCATGGTCAGGATCAGGGGTACGTTGACTGTTTCTGCATCTGTCATATGCTTCTTGAATCCTATACAACAGATCATAGTCAAATGGAGGTGTTCTGAAAGGTTCAAAAGCATCAGTCTGAGTTAATGTTGCTTGCACATGTTCTGGTGTGGTCGTAGTGTTGTCTCAAGCTGATCCTCTGCCAGATTCAGCCATTTGATGATGGTTAGTAGCAATCAGTGCTGTGTTCACATTTTCTTGTTGTTGCCAGCTAAGGAGGTGCAGTAATCCCAAATGAAACTGACCCAACAGGGTATTCCACTGAGCCTGTCTTTTGGATAAATAGTCAATACTTCTCCCAATTGTGATCATCAACTTGGCATGTACACTCTGTGTCTCTTGAATCTGGTCCATTCTCTGCGACAGTCTTAAATAATGTTCATCCATTCTCAGTGACACTGTTTGAATTTCATGGGTAATTATTGAAAATTAATGTTGCATATATTCCCTATCTGTTAACGTTTGTTCAGATGCAGTAGTTTGTGGAATACCAGGTTCAATGGATTGAATATTTCCTCCATGTGTTTCATGATGGGCACAGTCTACATGTGCTTGTGTGACAATATTTTTATCTTCTATGCTCAGTGTTATGAAATGGTCGGCAATATGCAAATCTCCAGCAGGCCTGGCAAGCTCGGACTCTCCATCACGGGTTGCAATGTGGGACTCTCCAGCAGGCCTGGCAATGTGGGACTCTCCAGCAGGCCTGGCAAGCTCGGACTCTCCATCACGGGCTGCAATGTTGGACTCTCCAGTAGGCCTGGCAATGTGGGACTCTCCAGCAGGCATGGCAATGTCAGACTCTTCTTCACGCGTTGCAATGTCTGATTCTCCAACAGGCGTTGCAATGTTGGACTCTCCAGTAGGCCTGGCAATGTGGGACTCTCCAGCAGGCATGGCAATGTCAGACTCTACATCACGCATTGCAATGTCTGATTCTCCAACAGGCGTTGCAATGTTGGACTCTCCAGTAGGCCTGGCAATGTGGGACTCTCCAGCAGGCATGGCAATGTCGGACTTTACATCACGCGTTGCAATGTCTGATTCTCCAGCAGGCGTTACAATGTTGGACTCTCCATCAGGACTGCCAGTATCGGACTCTCCATCACGCGTTGCAATGTGGGACTCTCCAGCAGGCATGGCAATGTCAGACTCTACATCACGCATTGCAATGTCTGATTCTCCAGCAAGCATTGCAATGTTGGACTCTCCAGCAGGCATGGCAATCTCGGACTCTACAGCACGTGCTGCAATGTGGGACTCTCCAGCAGACCTGGCAAGCTCGGACTCTCCATCACACGTTGCAATGTAGGACTCTCCAGCAGGCATTGCAATCTCGGACTCTACTGTTTTCATGTAAATATCAGACTCTTCAACAGGCCTGTGAATAGCGGACTCTCCTACATTCTTAGGAATATTGGAGTATCCCGCAGACATGGCAATACTGATGTCTCCCGCAGGCCCTTCAGCTGGTGAACTTTGTGTTTCATCGCCCTTGACAGGAGAGAAAAGTATTTTTCTCTTTTTTGGGGGTAAAACTTCACTCAAGGTGGATTGTCCTTTCTTATGGGGTGTTTTTCTCTTGTGTGGAGTATAAACTTTCTGCACCTTCTCCCTCATGGATGGACTTTCTTCCTCAACCAACAGCAAGTAGTCCTTTGTTTTCTTTTCCCACTCCTTCAATTTTTTATTTTTGGAATTAATCTTCAGTTGAGTCATCCGTCTGCAATCTCTAAGTCTTTTCTTGCAGCTGTCGATGCTCCTATCATTACCTCCAGCATCCTTCACAGCTTTGACCATCTGTTCCCAAGTTGAATTCTTGAGCTGCACATTTGTTGCCTGTGTCCCAAACAGAAGAGAACTGTGCATAATTACTGAATTGATGAGTGCAAGGCTTTCTTCATCGCTGAAGTTAGGAGCTCATACGCTAGGTGCCTCATCTGGGTCTTCTACTTCCTGTGTATTTTAACCCTGGGTTTCAGAACCTCCAAATGGTTGTGAGGAAGCCTGTTGCTCTTTACTGGCAGTGGAACGTCGGCGCTCTTTGGACATTCCTGAAAAAAACTGTGAACAGTTACAGTATTAATTATATTAGGTACATTTCTATTAATTTTAAATTCAAACATTGTATGCACACAAAACATTAATAAAATAAAAACAATGTGAATATTGAAAAATAATCAAATCTGAATTTAAATATCAATATATATAGGTGTGTGTGTGCATATATATATATATATATATATATATATATATATATATATCTCATTAGCTATATTATATTATACAATATTAGCTTGACTTAATTCTTTATTATAAACATAAAAATTACATGTTAAAAACCTTTGAATGTCTAGTGCTATAAAAACTAATTTAAAATTAACTATTTTTACATTTTCAGGACAATGAGATAAAGCACATATGCACATAACATGCCAAAGACTGGTGTTGAACTCAGTAAATTTTGTTTACACTTGTTTCAGCATGAGTAATAATTATAAAAAATACATTACAGGTTGAGTATCCCTTATCCAAAATTCAAAATCCCACATTTTTGGGTCCCCAACTGAGAAAATGACATATATATTATATATTGTGTGTATATATAGATATATTATATAGATATATAATATAATATATACGCATGTGTGTCATTTTCTCAGTAGGGGACCCAAAAATGTGGGATTTTGAATTTTGGTTTAGGGATACTCAACCTGTACTTG